>NC_064614.1:450484837-450787867 GCF_023898315.1 Schistocerca nitens
CCACTACTTATAGCTAAGTTTGACTCCTGATGTCCACTACATCCTTTGATGCTCTTTTGTTTTTCAGAGCTCACACTGATATTGTGTGAAACGCAAATTCTTTCTGCATTTTTCAGCCTTGAAGGATGTTGCGGCCAGTGAAACCTTAGTAATTTAAGAGTGGGAACCCAGGCCTTGTTTCAGTTTAAACTTCCATCCCTGTTTGTTAGGTTTTCTGACATCTACAATATAAGGAAAAAGATAAGATTGCTACTCACTGTAAAGGCGACACGTGGAGTTGCAGACAGTCACAACGAAAAGACAGTTACACAGTCAAAGACTTCTTCAGAAAAGGAAACACACATGCACATTGATTCACAAAGTAAACATACCTCATGCACACATGACCACCATCCTCAACAGCTCAGACCAGAATATTGGAGATGGCAGTCAGGCTACATGTGTTAGCAGTCCTTTTGTTGTGCCTGTCTGCAACTCAACATATCACCTTTACATTCAGTAACAATCTATATTTTTCCTTATATTGTTGATTTTCCAACCTGGCATTTCCATTGTTTTCTGAGATCTTTATTTTAACAGACTCCTTAATTACATTATCCAAGAAACTTGTCATTTGCACCACAATAGTGGCTTCATCATATTTGTTTCATGATTATATTCAAGGAAGTGCTCAGTGACAGATGATTTGCTTCGCTGTTGCAGTCAGGTTTGGTGCTGTATTTCCTGCATCTCTCCTTGACTATTCTGACAGTCTGCCCCACATAATACATGTCACATTTGCATGGAATGCTATACATACCTGGCTTTCAGAGACTTTTACCATTACAAAGAAAATTTTTTATATTAGTCGATGCGGGGTGAAATGCACTGGATGGTATTTTTCCAAAGAAGTCTACCGATCTGGGCCAGCATAAGGTAGATAAATATTTTTGGCTTTTCTTCCTCAGTCTCTGCCTCTTTCTCAAGTGTTCTTGATTCTGACTACATCACTTGTTTAATTTGATCATCTGAGTACCCATTCCTTGGGACCACTATTTGTAGGTGTCTTAATTCTCTGGTCAGACTCTCCTGTCTGAAAGTGTTTAATCTCTATGAATAGAGTCTTTAACAACAAATTTCTCTGTGATGGACAGCAATGGCTCGAGGCGTGAAGACAGAGGTCAGTGTGCATAGGTTTTCTATATAAACTGTAACACTGGGATCCATCCATTCTTCTCTTAATTAACACACTGAGGAAAGGTGGTTGGCCCTCATTTACAAGTTCCATCATGAATTTCATATTAGTACAGATAGAGTTTAAATGTTCTAGGAATTATTTGTTTTGTAAATAAAAACTGCCTTTTCTTGCTGCAATGTATTTTATTTATCCCAGACACATTTTGCCTTTCACTTTAAGGCTTTCATTATTTCTTCCAGATGCATTTCACCTTTTGCTTTAATGCCTTAACATAAGAGGCGAAACACGGGTGGGAGAAATAAAATAAATTGCAGCAAGAAATGCGATTTTTATTTACAAAACAAATAGTTCTGTTTTTTTATTTTTATTTTTTTGAGCAATAGTCATGCAAAAATCTTGTTCTAGGAATTATACAAGTTTTTCCACTCCATGCTATGACCACAAATGTGTCGTCCACTTACCGATGGAAATGGGTTGGTTTCAACTTGGCCGATTCTATTACCTTTGCATCTATGTCTTCCATGTACAGTTTCACTACAACAGGTGATAACGTCTACCTACTACCACACCATCAGTTTGTTCACGACATTTTCTGTTGAACAGGTAATAAGTTGATGCCAGAACACGCGTAAGGAGTTGTATGAAACAATCATTGAACTTTTCATGATTAGATAACGGGATTCTTGTAAAGAGAGAGACTACATCGAAACTGACCATAATATCCATATCTTGGAGCTACAATTGACTGAGGTGGTATACAACGTGAGTGAAGTTATGAATGTGCTGTTCACACTTCCCCACATAGTTGCTGAGATTGTGTTTCAGGTATTTTGTCAGCTGATATGTAGGGGTACAAATATACCAGAAAAGCTGATAAACAGGGACAAAGGATTTAATTTAACCAAGGCTTGGGGTCTGGCACTCAATTTACTAAGATCTCACCAGTCACCATATCCACCAGAACTGGAAAATAGTGACAGAACTTGGGTTTCACACAGTATCATTGTGAGCTCTGCAAAAGTAAAAGAGCATCAAAGGACATCATGGGCACAGGGAGTCAAACTCTGCTATAAATAGTGGTGCAAGCTCAACAATAGCTCAGTCTGTTTGGAGTCCAGGTAGTGATTACACATAATAGAAAAACTCACAGCACCTGAAGAAGGGTCACTCATCGAAATATTGTGCTTAAACAAAAACAGCAACTCGGTAGAAAACTCCACGCACAACATTAATATATCAACAAGGAATGAACAAACTGCCTTCATTTCTTCAAACCAGAAATGTATTTTATCTTGGATTTCTTGATTTCAAATTAATGGGATATGTCACCCAGCATTGTAAATATCACCACATAAGAAAGAAATCAGCAACTGGCTGAGAATAATGCACTGCACAGAAGACATCAAACGTGAGTTTTTTGAAGATTTGCCCATTGCTGAAAGTTACTAACCTTTTTGACAGTTACGAGTGTTGATAACGAAATTCTTCAGTAGTTTAGCAGTGGTACGTTAGTTGTTTTGTCATTCAGACTAATTCTCTTAAAGAATGAGCAAGTTAATTAAAGGTCAATCTTCCCTTTACAGCTGCTACTGATAAAAAAGCCACAGGGCACCAAATCTGCCAGGTGATAATGGTGTGTATTGTTTTCCAAAGTATAATTGGTTGTGTGCTTTCTGCAGCATATGAAATGTTTTTTTAGCATAGACTAGCTACAGACTAATGAAATCTATGCTGAGCAAACTTCATGAGGCAGTAGTTTAACTCAAATTTTGTGAAGTAATAGACTAGTTCTTTTTACAAAAAATGTACTATGAACTGGAAGTTGCTTACAACGGTAACTAAGAGAGGCCACCTTACCAAAATTACTGTTGGCATTGTGTGAAAAGGAGACAAAATATTCTCATATATTATTTCTATAACTGTTCTAGAGATTCTAAATGCTCTTGCTGGGCTAGCAGAAGGCCAGAAGTTGTGCATGTCAGGCATTATGGTTTTCTTAAAAAAAAAAAAAAAAAAAAAAAACTGTTGTATCTATATGACTGGACTGGCCCACCAGTATGACTGTGAGTAAATTTCCATCTTCCATGCTCTAGGAATAATGTAACACTTAAAGAAAAAACCTTTGTCGAAGAGAAATGTAAGAAGAGGCACTATGAATTATAGGAGGGAGGGGGGGCATTGTGTTGTTGTTGTGGTCTTCAGTCCTGAGACTGGTTTGTTGCAGGTCTCCATGCTACTCCATCCTGTGGAAGCTTTTTCTTCTCCCAGTACCTACTGCAACCTACATCCATCTGAATCTGCTAAGTGTATTCATCTCTTGGTCTCCCTCTATGATTTTTACCCTCCATGCTGCCCTTCAACACTAAATTAGTGATCCCTTGATGCCTCAGAACATGTCCTTCTTCTAGTCAAGTTGTACCACAAACTCCTCTTCTCCCAAATTGTATTCAATACTTCCTCATTAGTTATGTGATCTACCCATCTAATCTTCAGCACATTTTGGAAGCTTCTATTCTCTTCTTATCCAAACTATTTATTGTCCACGTTTCACTTCCATACATGGCCACACTCCATACAAATACTTTCAGAAACGACTTCCTGACACTTAAATCTATACTCAATGTTAACAAATTTCTCTTCTTCAGAAACGCTTTCCTTATCATTGCCCGTCTACATTTTATATCATCTCTACTTCAACCATCATCAGTTATTTTGCTCCCCACATAGCAAAACTCCTTTACTACTTTAAGTGTCTCATTTCCTAATCTAATTCCCTCAGCATCACCTGATTTAATTAGACTACATTCCATTATCCTCCTTTTGATTTTGTTGATGTTCATCTTATATCCTCCTTTCAAGACACTGCTCATTCCGTTCAACTGCTCTTCCAAGTCCTTTGCTATCTCTGACAGAATTACAATGTCATCGGTGAACCTCAAAGTTTTTATTTCTTCTCCATGGATTTTAATACCTACTCTGAATTTTTCTTTTGTTTCCTTTACCACTTGCTCAATATACAGATTGAATAACATCGAGGATAGGCTACAACCCTGTCTTACTCCCTTCCCAACCACTGCTTCCCTTTCATGCCCCTCGACTCTTATAACTGCCATCTGGTTTCTGTACAAATTGTAAATAGCCTTTCGCTCCCTGTATTTTACCCCTGCCACCTTCAGAATTTGAAAGAGAGTATTCCAGTTAACGTTGTCAAAAGCTTTCTCTAAGTCTACAAATGCTAGAAACGTAGGTTTGCCTTTTCTTAATCTTTCTTCTAAGATAAGTCGTAAGGTTAGTATTGCCTCACGTGTTCCAACATTTCTACGGAATCCAAACTGATCTTCCCCGAGGTCCGCTTCTACCAGTTTTTCCATTCGTCTGTAAAGAATTCGCTTTAGTATTTTGCAGCTGTGACTTATTAAACTGATAGTTCGGTAATTTTCACATCTGTCAACACCTGCTTTCTTTGGGATTGGAATTATTATATTCTTCTTGAAGTCTGTGGGTATTTCGCCTGTCTCATACATCTTGCTCACCAGATGGTAGAGTTTTGTCATGACTGGCTCTCCCAAGGACATCAGTAGTTCTAATGGAACGTTGTCTACTCCCCGGGCCTTGTTTCGACTCAGGTCTTTCAGTGCTCTGTCAAACTCTTCACGCAGTATCTTATCTCCCATTTCATCTTCATCTACATCCTCTTCCATTTCCATAATATTGCCCTCAAGTACATCACCCTTGTATAGACCCTCTATATACTCCCATCTTTCTGCTTTCTCTTCTTTGGTTAGAACTGGATTTCCATCTGAACTCTTGATATTCATACAAGTGGTTCTCTTTTCTCCAAAGGTCTCTATAATTTTCCTGCAGGCAGTCTCTATCTTACCCCTAGTGAGATAAGCCTCTACATCCTTACATTTGTCCTCTAGCCATTCCTGCTTAGCCATTTTGCACTTCCTGTCAATCTCATTTTTGAGATGTTTGTATTCCTTTTTGCCTGTTCCATTTACTGCATTTTTATATTTCCTCCTTTCATCAATTAAATTCAATATTTCTTCTGTTACCCAAGGATTTCTACTAGCCCTCATCTTTTTACCTACTTGATCCTCTGCTGCCTTCACTACTTCATCTCTCAAAGCTATCCATTCTTCTTCTACTGTATTTCTTTCCCCCATTCCTGTCAATTGTTCCCTTATGCTCTCCCTGAAAATCTGTAGAACCTTTGGTTTAGTCAGTTTATCCAGGTCCCATCTCCTTAAATTCCCATCTTTTTGCAGTTTATTCAGTTTTAATGTACAGTTCATAACCAATAGATTGTGGTCAGAGTCCACATCTGCCCCTGGAAATGTCTTACAATTTAAAACCTGGTTCCTAAATCTCTGACTTACGATTATAGAATCTATCTGATACCTTCTAGTATCTCCAGGCTTCTTTCATGATTCTTGAACCAAGTGTTAGCTATGATTAAGTTATGCTCTGCGCAAAATTCTACCAGGCGACTTCATCTTTCATTTCTTAGCCCCAATCCATATTCACCTACTATGTTTCTTTCTCTTCCTTTTCCTACTATCGAGTTCCAGTCACCCATGACTATTAAATTTTCGTCTCCCTTCACTATCTGAATAACATCAATCTCTTCATCATTTGCGGAGCTAGTTAGCATATAAACTTGTACTGCTGTGGTAGGTGTGGGCTTTGTGCCTATCTTGGGTACAATAATGTGTTCACTATGCTATCCGTAGTTGCTTACCCATGCTCCTATTTTTTATTCATTATTAAACCTACTCCTGTATTACCCCTATTTGATTTTGTGTTTATAACCCTGTAGTCACCTGACCAGAAGTCCTGTTCCTCCTGCCACCGAACTTCACTAATTCCCACTATATCTAACTTTAACGTATCCATTTCCCTTTTTAAATTTTCTAACCTACCTGCCCAATTATGGGATCTGACATTCCACACTCTGATCCGT
The DNA here is from genome assembly GCF_023898315.1 of Schistocerca nitens. Lineage (NCBI taxonomy): Eukaryota > Metazoa > Arthropoda > Insecta > Orthoptera > Acrididae > Schistocerca > Schistocerca nitens. The sequence goes on from NC_064614.1 coordinate 450,490,981, forward strand.
AGAACGCCAGTTTTCTTTCTCCTGATAACGACATGGGGGAGTATTTTACCTCCGGAATATTTTAGCCTAGAGGATGCCATCATCATTTAACCACACAGTAAAGCTGCATGCCCTCGGGAAAAATTACTGCTGTAGATTCCCCTTGGTTGCAGCTGTTCGCAGTACCAGCACAGCTAGGCCATTTTGGTTAGTGTTACAAGGTCAGATCAGTCAATCATCCAGACTGTTGCCCCTGCAAGTATTGAAAAGGCTGCTGCCCCTCTTCAGGAACCACAAGTTTGTCTGGCCTCTCAACAGATACCCGTCCATTGTGGTTGCACCTACGGTATGGTTATCTGTATCGCTGAGGCACGCAAGCAGTCCCCACCAACGGCAAGGTCTATGGTTCATGGGAGGGGGGGGGGGGCGATTATATAATTTAAATGTGAAGAGACATACTTGTCCCTTAATGACTAAATACCCTGCCAGTTATTTTTCTGCTAGTACCAAATGTGTATGAAGCCAAGGATGTGATATTTCTAATTTCAGAGTGATATGACAAAATTATGATAACATGTATGAAGCTATTTTATTTCATTTATACAATAATTCATCTTTGATAATTTTCTACATCTACACACATACCCTGCAAGCTGCTGTACAGTGTGTGATAGAAAGTATCCTGCACCACTGCTGACTTCCTGCAGTCTATTAAGGTTTAACAGTATATTAAAGTCCTCAGACTGCTCTGGGGTGCTAGGGCTTTACTCTATTTAAAAGAGTTTCACAGTTACCTGTGGTTACAGTGGAAAAACTTTTGAGTTTAAGTGGTGTGCCAGAACACAGTGCAACTGAGCCAAAACAGTGCCTGTGAGATTTAAAATTATGAATTTGATATTGTGACTAGCTCACATCCTACACAACAAAATAACTATTTATGGTATATTGTAGTCTCTTTTTAATTTTTTTACTGTAGAAACTCTCTGTGAAAGTAGGTAGATAGTCACATTTGTTACTAAACCAACATCTGGTGATTTATAATTTTCGCATTATTCGTGTAAACAAAATAATACTGCAGAATTGATTTTTTTAAGTGCATGTAAATACTGACACCTTTTATGGGATGGGGGTGAGGGTGAGTGAGAAGTAACCAAATATATTTGTACCTTTTTCTGTGGTGGTGGTGGTGGTGGTGGGGGAGGGGGGGGGGGAGTGGAAGTAGACTTTTGACTGATTTTATGCGGCCCACCACAAACTCCCCTCCTGTGCTAATCTCCTTATATCAGAGTGACACTTTCACCCAACATCGTCACAATATTTGTTGTATACAACAACAACAAAAAAAAAGGCTCTGAGCACTATGGGACTTAACATCTATAGTCATCAGTCCCCTAGAACTTAGAACTACTTAAACCTAACTAACCTAAGGACATCACACAACACCCAGTCATCACGAGGCAGAGAATATCCCTGACCCCGCCGGGAATCGAACCCGGGAACCCAGGCGCGGGAAGCGAGAACGCTACTGCACGACCACGACTGTTGTATACATTCCAATCTCTGTTTTCTCCTACAGTTCCCTGAAGTCCATGGGAGTTATTCCTTGATGTCTTAATGCTGTACTATCATCCTGTCCTTTCTTCTTGTCAATGTTTTCCACATACTCCTATCCCAGACAATTCTGTCGAAAATTTCTTATTCTTTCAGTCCACCTAATTTTCAACATTAGTGTAATATCGTAAACATTTCAATTATCTTCTACAGCAGTTTTCCCACAGTACGAGTCACTTAAATATAATGCTGTGCTCCAAACGTACATTCTCAGAATTTTCTTTCTCCGTTAAGGCCAATGTGTGATACAAGTAAACTTCTTTTTTCCACAAATGCCCTCTTTGCATTTGCTAGTCTGCTTTTTATGTCCGCTTTGCAAACCACTATGAACTGCATGTCAGAGACAGCATCCAATTGTATCAGTTATTAGGACTTTCTTCTTTTCCATTCAGTTATGAATTGTGGGAAGAATAATTGCTTAAATGTGTCTGCATGTGCAGTCCTAAAGCATTGGCTGCACACTGACCAGCGCAGCACCACAAAACAGCATCAAGAAGGTGTGCCAATGGAAAGAGTGAGCAGTGCCACACTCCAAGAAGACAGAGTTCAGCATCCCCCTGTCAATGATGATTTAACCAGCCACCCATCGCTGGTCAGCCCCAGTTTGGTCACAGATTTTGAGAGAAATAGGAAGACGACACTTGGCCTGCTTTCTGCAAGTAGTCATAGACTGTCAAATTATTTGCACATAGTTCTGCTTACTTTCTTTTTAGAAATAAAGTGATCACTTAATACTCAAGTGTTTTGTACAGATGATTTTGGGTTCCTGGTACTGGCCATCTCAGCTTCTCTCCTCCTTTGTCTGTGTCGGTGCTGACATCCACAGGAGCCAACACACAACACTGTGCATGCTATAATTAGCCCGATCTCATCTTCCGGGCCTCTAAGGGAGTGATGCGTAGCAGATTGTAATACATTGCTAGATTAAACACTTGAAGTTCTTTTGAAACTTTTAAGTAGATTTTCAGGGAATAGTTTGCATTCATCTTCAAGCTTCTGGCAGTTCAGTTCTTTCAGCAGCTTTGTGACACTTCATGGTCAAACAAATCTGTGACCACTCATGCTGCCCTGCTTTGTATCTGTTTTGTAATACTTCTTCACTTTCACTGAGGATATCAATGTCATTTGTCAGTCTTTCTTTGATGCACCATTGAACAATACAGGCGAAAGATTACAACACCATCTTATATCCTTTTGTATCTGAGTGCTTTATTCTTGGTCTTCCATTCTTATTTTTCCTCTGTTGGTTCTTCTACATATTGTTTATTAGGCCCACCCATCTTTTCCTACAGTTGACAACTACTTTCCTGAGAATTTAGAACATTTCACTCCATTTTACTTCTTCAGGTGCTTTTTTTAGGTTAACAAATACTACAAGTTTTGCTTCCATTATCAAGTACAATGATGGAACTGTTCCTCTGGTGCCTTTATCTTCCCTAAAGTCAAACTGACCATCATCTTACACATCCTTGATTTTCTTTTTTATTCTTCTGCATATTATTCTTGTCAGCAACTTAGATTCATGAGGTGTAATGACAATTGTGTGATCTGCCCTGTCTGTCTCCAGACTTACAAATTTTATGAACAAACTTGAATATTCTTTGCATACCACTTCCTCCAATGAGTTTAGAAATTCCAAAGGAATGTTGTGTACAAAAATTCCAAAGGAATGTTGTGTGCACATCCTGCCTTACTTGATTGAAAATCTTCCAAAGCTCTGTTAAACTCTTACTCTCAATACTGGATCACCTACGTCACCAACACAGAATCCCATTTCCTTTCCTATCATGTCATCAGATAGTTCTTTATCTTGTAGAAGCTTCCAGTGTACCCTTTCCCCCTACCTGCTATCTCATCTGCATTTAATACTGGAATTCCTCTTGAACTCTTAGTGTTTACACCTCTGCTTTTAATTTAACCAAAGGGGTTTAGCTTTTTTTTTTAATGCTGAAACAGTTCTGCCAAGCACCATGTCTTTTGCCGTTTCTTCGCATTCTTTCTGCGGACTTGGCTTCCCTGCTGTTTGTATTTATTTCATTCCTAAGGGACCTATATCACTGTATTCATCTCTTTTCCTTAAAATTTTTGTAGTTCCATCTTCTGTTGGTAAACTTAAGTACACTAAACTCTCACTAATATAGCCCTCAGTAGTCTGGACTCTCAGTAATCCGGCCCATATCCAGCCTCTAGTTGTTCAAGCAGAAATGATGAATACAATAATGAATTCTCATGTGCAACAATGCTGTTAATTACAATGTTAAATAACACTACACGTTTGAAATTGTGGCTACCTTTACAGTTCAGTACTTCGGCTTCTAAAAGGAAATATCTCATGCTACAACTCAAGCAGAAACTCGAAATTACAGATAAGTTGGGCTGAGGTTCTTCGCAGAAAGCCGTTGCTGCTGATTACAGTGTTGCATGAGCAACTATTTATGACCAAACTTTAACAGATGAAGAGATAATTAAAAGCTCACAGAAAAGTTATGAAGAAAGTGATGAAGAAGAGGACACAGGAGGAGAGAATGTGAGGATATCTCACACTCCTGGTGCTGAAGCTGCAGACATCTTCCTGGAGTACATTATTCAACAATCACAAACGTGCAGTACTGATGTAATGCTTGTAAAGCCATTGTGTGATAAAGCACACTGCCATTGCATATCATCCCTGCAACAACTAAAAATGGGGATTGTATTTCATAGTGTAAGATAGTACTGTATATGCACACACTCGAGGACTAATTTTTCTATTAAAATGAATGTATCTTTGGATTTAATAAAGTATAGTCCCTGTGTGTTCACACTATACTCAAGACACTCTCAATAATCTGGCACTTCCCCTAATTCGACAAACATATAGTGAAAGGAATGGCCAGATCTGCAAGTGTCTAGTGTACTTCTTCTGTTACCTAAGGTTTCTTTGCAGTTATCTTCCCCGTAGCTACATCTGTCTGTTAAATTTTTGTGATCCCCCTGCCATGAGCTCGCCATCGGTTGGGTGGCTTGCACGACTCAATGATGCAGATAGTGCTACAATAAGTACAACCACATTGGAGAGGTATCTGTTGAGAGGCCAGACAAAAGTGTGGTTCCTGAAGAGGGGCAGCAGCCTTTCAGTAGTTGCAGGTACTACAGTCTGGATGATTGACTGATCTGGCCTTTTAACACTGACCAAAACAGCCCCGCAGTGCTGGTGCTGTGAATGGCTGGAACCTAGAGGTAACTCCAGCTGTAATTTTTCTCTTTGGCATGCAGCTCTACTGTATCATTAAATGATGATGGCATCCTCTTGGGTAAAATACTCTGCAGGTAAAATAGTTCCTCATTTGGACCTACAGGTGGGGGCAACTCAGGAGAATGTCATCATCAGGGTAAACAAAACTGGTGTTCTATGGATCAGAGTGTGGAATGTTAGATCCTTTAATTTGGTAGGTGGGTTAGAAAATTTAACATTGGAAACAGATAGGTTGAATTTTGATATAGTGGTAATTTATGAAGTTCAGTGTTGGGAGGAACACGACTTCTGTCCATGTGAACACAGGATTGTAAGTAGAGAGTGGGTTTAATAATGAATAAGAAAACAGGAAGTTACTGTGAACAGTATAGAAAACACATTATCCTAGCCAAGATAGTCACAAATTCCATACCTACCACAGTAGCACAAGTTTATATGCCAACTAGTTCTGCGGATGATAAAGAGATTGAAGAAATGTATGATGAGGTAAAATAAATTATTCAGATATACAAGGGAGATGAAAATTTAATTCTGATGGGGGACTGGAATTTGATAGTAGGGGGGCGGGGGAGGTGACTATTGACTGGCTGGGGTAAAGGAATGAAAGAGGAAGTTACCTGGTAGAATTTTGCACAGAACATAATTTAATCATCGCTAACACTTGGTGTGTGGGAGAGACCTGGAGACTCCAGAAGGATTCATATTGTCTTTGGGGGAGGGGAGGGGGGGGGGGAGTTTTTAAATTGTAAGATTTTTCCAGGAGTAGATGTGGACTCTGACCACAATTTATTGCTTATGAACCCTAGATTAAAACAAGAAATTGCAAACAGGCAGGAAATTAAGAAAATGGGATCTGGATAACTTGAAAGAGCCAGAAGAAGTTGTTGAGAGTTTCATAGGGGGCATTGGGCAACAATTGACTACACCAGGGAAGACAAGTGGGTAGCTTTGAAAGATGAAATAATGAAGGTAGCAGAGAATCAAATAGGTAAAAAGACAAGGGCTAGTAGAAATCCTTGGATAACATAGGATATATTGAATTTAGATTAGATTTACTTTCATTCCAATTGATCCGTAGTGAGGAGGTCCGCCAGGATGTAGAACATGTCAGAAAAACAACAATACATGACAAATATTTACAACTCAAACAAATAAGCTAATGTACCATTCCACAGGTCCCAAGTGGCATGGTCATCATTTGTTAATGAACGCTATATGAAAGAATCATGTTACAAATACTAATGCACTGAATTTAAAATAAAAAAGTTTTTTATTTATTTATAAGGTAATAAACGTGTAATACAACTACTAAATACTTATTTACAATGAACACATTACTGCACTGAACTGGTGCAGAAGTTAGATTGTACTTACACACACACACACACACACACACACACACACACACACACACACACACACACACACAAGCACTTATTTACAATGAACACATTACTGCACTGAAATTGTGCAGAAGATATATTGTGCTTATATATATTTATATATACACACAAATCAATTGTTTCTACTGAGAAATTCATCAATGGAGTAGAAGGAGTTGGCCACCAATAAATCCTTTAGGCTTCTCTTAAACTGAATTTCATTGGTTGTTAAGCTTTTTATGGCTGCTGGCAAGTTACTGAAAATGTGTGTTCCTGAACAATACACACCTTTTTGTACAAGACTAAGTGACTTTAAATCCTTGTGAAGATTATTCTTATTTCTAGTATTGATTCCATGAATTGAACTGTTGGTTTGATAAAGTGATATACTTTTAATGACAAATTTCATTAAGGAATAAATATATTGGGAAGCAGTAGTTAGTATCCCTAGTTCCCTAAACAGGCTTCTGCATGATTTTCTAGAGTTCACACCACTCTTACTTACTGCATGTTTTTGTGCCCGGAAAACTTTAGCTTGGCTTGATGAATTGTCCCAAAAAATAATCCCATATGACATTATAGAATGAAAGTAAGCACAGTATGCCGGCTTTTTCATTTTTATATCGCCTATGTCTGACACAATTCGCATTGCAAATAGAGATTTGTTAAGACACTTCAGCAGTTCTGTGGTGTGCTCCTCCCAGTTGAATTTATTATCAAGCTGTAATCCCAAGAATTTAACACTGTCCACTTCTTCTATCTGCTTGTCATTGTATGTTAGGCATATACTCGTGAGACAACCCTTACAAGTTCTGAACTGTATGTAGTGTGTTTTTTTCAAAGTTTAGTGACAAAGAATTGGCTAGGAACCAGTGCTTAATGTCCACAAATATTTTATTAGCTGACCTTTCTAAGACTACACTTGATTTGCTATTTATTGAAATGTTTGTATCATCGGTAAACAAAACGAACTTGGTTTCTGGTAATGTTACTGATGAAAGGTCATTGATATACACAAGAAAAAGTAAGGGCCCTAAAATGGAACCTTGTGGGACCCCACACGTAATTAGTTCCCATTTGGATGATGCCTGATAGCTTGATACATGTCTCTTTCCTAATAACACCCTTTGTTTCCTGCCAGAGATATAAGATTTGAATCATTTTGCAGCATTTCTTGTTACACTATAATATTCTAATGTACTAAAAAGGATATTGTGATTTACACAGTAAAATACCTTTGACAGATCACAAAATATACCAGTTGCCTGCAATTTTTTGTCTAATGAATTAAGCACATAGATAGCCTTCTCAATATCAAAACCTTTTAGAAATCCGAATTGTGACTTCGACAGTATGTTATTTGAGATAAGATGGTTATAAAGCGGATTGTACATTACTTTCTCTAAAATTTTTTAGAATGCTGGCAAAAGTGAAACTGGACGGAAATTTGATGCTATTTCTTTATCTCCCTTCTTAAACAGTGGCTTAACTTCAGCATATTTCAACCATCCAGGAAATATTCCACTGATAAATGACTGGTTACACAGATAGCTTAATATGTTACTTAACTCAGAATCACATTCTTTAATTAACTTTGTTGATACTTCATCATACCCACTAGATGTTTTTGATTTTAAAGATTTTATGATTTTCAAAGATTTTATGATGAAAGGAGAAAATATAAAAATAAAGCAGGCAAAAGGGAATAAAAACGTCTACAAAATAAGACTGACTGGAAGTACAAAATGACTAAGTAGAAATGGATGGAAGACAAATGTACAGATTTAGAAGCATATTTCACTGGTGGAAAGATAAATACAACCTACAGGAAAATTAGAGAAGCCTTAGGAGAAAAGAGAAGTGGCTACTTGAACATCAAGACCTCAGATGGAAAACCAGTGCTAAGCAAATATGAGAAAGCTGAGATTGCTGTACAAGAAATATGAACTTGAAGGAAATATATGTAAATGCAGATGATGTGGGAAACATGATACTGTGGGAAGAATTTGATATAAAGCACTGAAAGACCTAAGCTGAAACAATGCCTCAGGAGTAGACGACATTCTGCCTTGGGAGAGCCAGATATGACAGCTCTGTTCCATTTAGGATGTAACAATTCCAATTCCAGAAAAAGCAGTTGCTGACAGTTGTGAAAACTATCTAGCTGTCAGTTTAATAAGTCATTTTATTTATTTATATATTGTATGGCATACACAGCTATTCTTACAAATTTTATATACAATTTAATTACAAATAGACAGCCAGACATTGAATATAATCAATAGCCTCCTCTGTTGCAGCTAGGAAGCCAATGAAGGTTCCCTTGTAAGCTCGAACTGGTCATTCTTCTCCTATGTGCTGGATTGTTTGTTTTTCAGCAGTGCAGTCGCTATTTGGAATTGCTATCCTTCCCCATTTGTAGAGGATGTCAGCACTTCTTGTGTGGCCAGTGCACATGCAGTTTACAGTTGTCCACACTTTGTGTGACTGATTGAAGCTGAGCAGCTTCTCATTTATCATGAAGCTTTGCATTTTGGTGGGCAGTGTTCTCACCAATGTAGTTTCCAGAGATTGTGGATGTCAAAGTTGGGGGTTGTCATCTCTTTAGTAGTGAGTAGTGGTGATCTTCTCGATTTAAGTTTTCTGTGCTCCAGATCAGTTGTACCATTATACATGGTGTCCCAGCTATCTTGTCCACCCAAAATATCTCTGGAACAATAACAGCTATTGGAAAACGACTTTCACCGGTATCAATGTAGGGCTGGGGCCCATGAATGTACATATTTGGAAACATTCTAAAACGAAAGCATATGTGTTTTTTAACACAAACTTATGTTTTTTTAAATGGACCTCCTATATTTTTTCTTCAGCAATCCATAGCATGACAAAGCACATACACAATAGCGTTGATTGCATCGCAATATTCCCATTACATCCCGAGATATTAAGAAGCGAAGTTGACGCCTGAAACACCCGACATGCACTGTTAGCGCACGTCCTGAGGCTCAGGCGTGAACCCCATGCTGCCCGTAGTCGCGATGTGATTGACATGCGTAATCACACTTCCATACTTATCAAGAGGTCCGAAATGAATAATACGGTCTACTGCCATCCTGCATTAACGTCGTACATTCCAGCAGGTATTTATCCCATAGGCTAGGGGTGATGCGGTTCTGTAACATATCTGTGTACCGCAACGTTAGTCACAAAGTTAACTTCGCTTATCGTTGATCCATTACTAAAAAGGTAATGCCGTTCAACGTTAAAACTTTACTTTACTGTAGATCTAGCGCAAGTGACAGTTAATCATTCACTCATAATAGTAAAATTCATGTTGATGGTTTTAGTGAAACGAGCAAGTGGACTAAAAGTTTTACCGTTGTTTAGGTAAAAATGTTTTGATTTGGGAAGTTCAGGTAGGACATAGAAGATGAATGTAAACATGTTTAACCAATTAGTTTTATTATCACATAATTATCAATGTTATGTTTATCTAATGCGTTAAATGACAAATTGTTGCAAACAAATGTTTCTAACATCACTGGGTAAAATGGCCCTTTGTAGAAACTTCCACTGTGATACCAGCACTACATACTAAACATAGCGTTCACATCTCATGTTCAAAGTGATGCCCATTGGCTTGCATACATAGGGTCACTCTGCGGATGAAGGATGCCCTACTTCGTGCTACTGTTTCCTCTTTGATGGCTGTACAAGCATCAATAATGTGTTGATTCATGTCCTCTGGTGTTGTTAGTTCATGTTGGTAAACAGCATCCTTCACTGCTCCCCAAAGAAAATAATCCAGCGGTGTAAGGTCCGGAGATCGGGCAGGCCACCTAACTGGGCCACCTCGTCCAATCCACCTACCAGGGAACTTACGGTTCAGAAGTTGTCGTGCTCGTAGGGCGTTATGTGCAGGGCATCCGTCATGCTGATACCACATGACCATTCTCCGGTTCAGAGGTACTGTGTCCAAGAGAACAGGAAGATTGTGTCGTATAAATCTGGAGTATTGTCTGCCATTTTGGATGCCATTTATAAAGAAAGGTCCGATAATGGTATCTCCAATAAACCCACACCAAACATTAACTTTCCACGGACGTTGATGCTCTACCTGATGGAGCCATTTTGGATTGTCTGCGGACCAATAATGCATATTCCTCATATTGACAATTCCTTTGTTGGAGAATGATGCCTTGTCGGTAAAGAGAACATCTGCAAAAAAATTTGGATTAGTCAGAAGTTTTTGCTGAGCCCGCCGACAAAATGTTACCCTATTGCGGAAGTCATTTCCATGAAGATCCTGGTGTAAATGAATATGGTAAGGATGAAATTTATGACGTTTAAGAATACGCTGTGCACTTGATTTCGACACACCAACTTCACGTTCAATTTGACGTGTGCTGATTTGAGGATTCACAACTATGGTAGCGATCACAGCAACTTCAGCATGTTCATCTGTGCGTGTTCTAGGACGATGTCGAGGTCTTGGATTTAAGCTTCCCGTTTCACGTAGACGAGATGTGAGACGAACAAACATCTGGCGCAAAGGCGATGGCTTGTCAGGGAATCGTCTTCTGTACAGTCGTTCTGCCTGAACAGCATTTCGTCCACCTACAACAGGGTACAGTACAGGTATGTAGAGTAGGATAGAAAACAGACATATTAATTTAATAATCATAATGTTCGCTAACAGTACTATCAACAAACAAGCAATCTCATAACGTATTTCCCGTCAACGTACATTCTCCATAGATCAGCAGCATTTCTACCATATCTTCATGTGTGTACATTATACTGTACAGTATAAGTTCCACAACACAACGTTTATTCACAATGTGTACTACCTCCGTGCCATCACTAGATTACTCTGATGCACGACTACACTGGCAAGCGGTGTACTGCACGCCAAAGCAACAACAAATGGGATGCTCAGAGGGTGGTGGAGTACAGGAGTTTGCGTGGGTCGCAAATCATAAACAAGGCGAAGTGGTAACTGTGGCAGTAGTGGGAACTATGTTGGACACTTGACCAGGCAGAGCCAGGCCCTGCGCGACAGGCACAATGGGTCATATAACACATTAGATAAACCTTATTTTGGGTGTCCAGGATAAATAAGACAACCTGACGGGTGTACACCGATCGGTACTGGTTCATATTGTGTACGTAGATACATAAAACGTGCAAGAGGGAAACCATCATGTGCTTATGAGAAGTGATGGCAGCAGACCGTATTATTCGTTTCGGACCTCTTTGTAAGTATGGAAGTGTGATTACGCATGTCAATTACATCGCGATTACGGGCAGCATGGGGTTCACGCTGAGCCTCAGGACGTGCGGTAACAGCGCATGTCGGGTGTTTCAAGCGTCAACTTCACGTCTTAATATCTCGGGATGTAATGGGAATATTGCGATGCAATCAACGCCATTGTGTATGTGCTTTGTCATGCTATGGATTGCTGAAGAAAAAATATAGGAGGTCCATTTAAAAAAAACATAAGTTTGTGTTAAAAAGCACATATGCTTTCGTTTTAGAATGTTTCCAAATATGTACACTCATGGGCCCCAGCCCTATATTGATACCGGTGAAAGTCGTTTTCCAATAGCTGTTATTGTTCCAGAGATATTTTGGGTGGACAAGATAGCTGGGACACCCTGTATATGGGCAGCTAAGGGTTATTAATTATCTTACTGTATTATTTGAAGAGAGCATTTTTTCGCCGTATCCCTGGTGGTGGAGTTATTTGGCTCAGGGTTGGCAGCCATACAGTAGGGGTAGATTTTATTGTGCCACTGATGATGTGCATGGTGCCATTTAGTATCACATCAATTCTGTTTGTGTACGGGCTATTAATCCATACTGGAGCGCAGTATTCTACCACTGAGTGGACAGGCCTAACTGCCGATGTGCAGAGCGTATCTTCTGTGGAGCCCTAAGTGGTGCCACACAATTTACGGATGATGTTGTTTCTTGTCCTCATTCTGCCCACAGTCTTTGTCATGTGCTCCTTGTAAGAGAGCATCCTGTCAAATGTAAGTCATAGTTGCAAATTACTAACACACATTTATTACAGAAGAATGGAAAACTGGTGGAAGCCAACTTCGGTTCCAGAGAAATACAGGAATATGCAAGGCAATACTGACTCTACGGCTTATCTTACAAGGTAGTTAAGGAAAGACAAAATTATGTTTCTAGCATCTGTAGGCATAGAGAAAGCTTTTGACAATGCTGACTGGAAAACTCAGTTTGAAATTCTGAGATTATCAGGGGTAAAATACAGGGAGCAAAAGACTATTTACAACTTGTACAGAAAACAGATGGCAATTATAAGAGGCGAGAGCCGGAAAGGGACGCACAGGTTGAGAAGGGAGTGAGGCAGGGTTGTAGCCCATCTCTGATGTTATTCAATCTGTACAATGAACAAGCAGTAAAGGAAACCAAAGAAAAATTTGGAGCAGCACTTAAAGTTCAGGGAGAAGAAATAAAAACTTTGAGGTTTGCCAATGACATTGTAATTGTATCAGAGACAGCAAAGGACTTAGAAGAGCAATTGAATGGAATGGGCAGTATCTTGAAAGGAGGATATAAGATGAACATCAACAAAAGCAAAACAAGGATAATGGAATGTAGTCAAATAAATCAGGTGATGCTGAGGAAATTAGATTAGGAAATGAGACATTTAAAGTAGAAGATGAGTTTTGCTATTTGGTTACATAACAGTTTTTCTAATCTGAAACAAAAAGTTTAGGCACACATGTTGTTGTCAGACAACCACCGTCGTCAATTTCACAAGACATGCAACACACAAGAACTGGAAAACGTGCATAAAAACTAAATGCAACTACCTAGCACAAAGTCATTTGAGCCACTAACTCTCAAAGGATGTACGAGATACCACCTGAAGTCATTTCATTGTACTAGTTAAACTTCACCAGGTACACATACATTCTGGGAACTTTTGGATGGCACCTCATATTAAATGGTGATCTCCATTTGCTCTTGGGTTTGCCTTGCAGTACAATGCCTGATTTTGGAATCTTTGTCTGACCATTAAATAACACAACTGGAGTCTCTTCTGTCTCCAGGCCTTTTCCCAAATACACCTCCTCCTCTTTTATGTAAAATAAGGGAAAGGCAATCACTCACAATGCTGGACCAATGTGTGGTGCCCAAAAACATGCAATAGGAAACAATATTTACACTAGCTTTAGGGCTCTTGCTTTTTTCACCAGTAAAAATATTCACTTTCACACACAGAATCACACAGGTGACAAAACGCACACACTTGGGGTCACAGTGACACTGATCATTGCAAGCAGTTGCTTGGGTAGATGGCTGTCAGGTGGTGGTAGGGAAGGACACACAAGGCAATGAGGGGTTAATAGTGAGGTGGATGTTCGGGTGGGTTACACCAAACACCAATTTAATAGTAGTTCGTTTATTCACCTAAACACATCAAAGGCTCACAAAGAACTGACATGGTGGAACAGCCCAAAGACAATGCTCGAAGTCTAGAGACAAATGTATATCGATGCTGGTGGCAACCTCATCGGCGCCACATAGGCCACCCCCCTCCACAGTATGGAGTACTCTTGCGAGATGGGGGGGGGCGAGGGGGGTGGGGGGGGGGCTAAGACTTCGGCAGGGGTGGTCCGCGGGAGCCAGACCATGGTCAGCTCGACAGCGTCATCGGGGATCTGTGTGGGTAGATGTCGTGAAGGAAGTTTCGGCCACCGAACTTGGAAGTCGCTGAAGTGCGCCGTGCGTCGTACTGGGCATGCTGGTCCTGCGGCGAAAGGTAGGCTGGCAGTTTGCAGGTGGAATGGAGCGACGATGGCGATGTCTCCGGTGGGCATGGTGAACACACGAAGCATGTTCAGGTCGATGTCGGGCGAGAGGGGAACACATTTCACCAGGTGGCAACGAATGGCGAAGGTTGTGTCATGAGCACTGGATGTAGGGAAACACACGACAAACAGTGTATGATCGTGTAGTATTATTGAGATGTGGTGGATTATGTACGGGGGGACAGGCACAAACACCTTGAGCGAGGGCACATTCAGGATGGGGGGGAGGGGGGAGAAACCTCGACAAGGTGAGGCAAGCGACGGTGGAGAGGTCAAAGGGACCGGTGAAGGGCGTGGCAGCGAGGGTGTGATTGTAGGTAAGCTCGACGTGGTGAGCATGTGGTCACTCAACAGAGTGCATGAGACGGGAGTAGGGGGCGAGGTCAGAGGAGAGCTCGACAATAGGAACTGGAAGTCACTCGACGGAGTGTGTGAGACCGGCGTAGCGGACAAAGTAGGAGGTGAGCTTGACGATTGGAGCTGGAAGTCACTCGATCGAGTGTGTAAGTCCGACGTGGAGGGACTGGTTGGAGCATCATGAGCCACGACAGTGAGTGGCATAGTCATGGCCTGAAGGGGGGTAGAAGAAGGCTCGACATGAACAGGCTTAAGTCTGTTGAGAGAGACTGTGACAACTGAATCTTTCATCTGAATGTCGTAGGTGTTGGCTGAGCGCCAGAGAACTCAGTACGGGCCGGTATATGGAGGTTGGAGGGGAGCACGGACAGTGTCATCTCAGAGCATGACGTACTCGCAATTATCCAGAGATTTGGGAACGTGAACCTTAGGGCGGGAATGGCTGGCGGGCGGAGGGATGTGGAGGTTGATGAAGTGGCGTCTGACATGGTCCACAAAGAAAGGTAAGTCAGACTGAGGGAGAGAAGCAGAAGGGCTCACAAGTTCGCCAGGAAGAACAATGTTCTGGCCGTATATGAACTCGGCTATAGTGACTTTGAGGTCTTCCTTATAGATCGCACAAATCCAAGTAGCACAAGGGGAAGGGCCTCCGTCCATGGTGAGTCGTGGCATTGAAGAGCCACCTTGAGAGTACGGTGCCAGCGCTCGACTAGCCCGTTACTTTGCAGATGATATTCTGTGGTATGGATGCGCCGGATGCCGCAAATGTTACAAATCCCGTGATGATAGCTGGACATCCGAAACGCGATATCCTTGACTGGATGAAAGCTCGAGCAACAGTTTCTGCTGTAATATTGGGGAGGGGGGCAGCCTCGACCCAGCGAGTTGTTCGGTCGATAGATGAGAGAACATAACGAGAGCTGTTAGAGGGGGAGAGAGGGCCGACAATGCCAATATGAATATGCTGGAAACGCCCAGGAGGGATCGAAAAGAAGCCAATGGTGGGGAGGGGGGTGAAGTGTGCTTGTGTACTTTGCAGCGTTGGCACGCAACGCAGTCCTTGTTGGCATTTCTCCACACAAAGTGCTCCGCTACAAGGCGGGTGGACGCACGAACACTGGGGTGGGCTAAATTATGCTATGTGTTCAAGACAGCTCGGCGGAGCGTGGTTCGGATGAGAGGAAATAACGTGCCCATACTGTCGTCGCACCAGATCTCACCACAGATGACCAGAGAAGGTGGTGCAGATGAAGTGTAGTGAAGAAGTAGAGTCTGAAATCAGGTTATGTGTTTCCTCGTCGGCGGGTTGGAGGTTAGGCAGTTCAGAGAAGTCTAACAGCGAATGGACAGCGTCAACTTGTGAAAGGAAATCAGCAACTATATTGTCAAAAAAATGGTTCAAATGGCTCTGAGTACTATGGGACTCAACTGCTGTGGTCATAAGTCCCCTAGAACTTAGAACTACTTAAACCTAACTAACCTAAGGACAGCACACAACACCCAGCCATCAAGAGGCAGAGAAAATCCCTGACCCCGCCGGGAATCGAACCCGGGAACCCGGGCGTGGGAAGCGAGAACGCTACCGCACGACCACGAGATGCGGGCAACTATATTGTCAGCACCCTTTATGTGTCTGACTGAGATATGAAGTTCATGTATCTGAAGTGGCGAGGAGGCAGATCAGCTGGCAGGTTTGTAATGGCTGCAGCCATGGGTTTGTGGTCCGTTAAAACATAGAAAGGGCGTCCCTCAACATCTGTCTTAAAATGCTTAATCACTTCGGAGACTGCAAGCAACTCCCTGTCAAATGTGGAATATTTCCGTTGTGCATTGGTGAGCTTGTGCGAGAAGAACTGATAAGGTGAAGTTTGGCCGTCGATTGTCTGGCTAAGGACTGCACCGATGGCAGTATCACTCGCATCTGTGGTGATGAAAAGCTGCGCATTGGGATGAGGATGCGTGATGGTGCATACCTCAGAAAGAAGATTTTTGAGGGCAGTGAAAGAGTCAGTCATAACAGGGGTCCATGGAATGGGCCGAGATCCAGAAGTGCTGGTGCCTACCAAGGCATCCGTCAGTGGAGCCTGAATCTCCACAGCCCGAGGTAGATGTCGACGATAATAATTAACCGTCCCCAGAAAGTGCCGGAGATCTTTGAATGACGAAGGTCTGGGTAGGTTTGTACTTTCTCAGGGAGCGGCGAAAATGCCATCGGCAGAGACCCAAAAACCAAGAAAAGTGACAGCTGATTGATGTAGCTGCAATTTGTCCTGGTTGGTCTTGATGCCTGCTGCCGCGAGAGTGTTCATAACAGTTTGACATGTCGAATGTTGTCCTTGACAGAGGAGCTGAACACAAGAATGTCATCAAGACATGCAAATGCAGAATTTTAGGTCGAATAGCACTTCGTTGATGAAGCGTTGCCAGGTCTGGGTTGCATTTTTCAGACTGAAGGGCACGAATCGAAACTGAAATAAACCGATTGGGGTGGTGATTGCTGTCTTCTCGATGTCTTCAGGTGCCATGGGGATCTGTTGGTAGGCCCATTTGCAATCAATGACAGAGAACGTGGTTGCACCTGCGAAGGAACTGGTAAAGTCAGCAAATGGGTATGGGGTAGGTGTCCATAATTGTTCGTGTGTTTAGACGACGGTTGTCTCCGCACATGCGCCAGGACCCGTCTTTCTTGGGTGTCATATGTATGGGCATAGACCAGCTACTGGCAGAGGGTTCAATGACGCCGGAGCTTAGTAGTTCAGAAATCTGATTTTTAAGGTCGGAAAGGTGCTCGGGACAAAGTTGACGTGGTTTACTGGTGTTTGGGGTACACGGCGTGAGGCGAAGCTTGTGAACCGTGCCGTTGGTGATGACGGAAATGTTGCCGGCAGTGCACGAGGCGGTTTGTTTACAATGTGAGGCAGGCGGGGCAGGCAAGGCATGGTCATGGTGTTCGGAGCCACTCGGTGGATCCAACGGGAGCCGAGGCGGCAAAGAGTCCCAGGAGTCAATACGACAAGATGGCTGCCAGCCCGAAGCAGTGGCACCAAGGTCAGGTAAGCTCGGTAGAGCCTCTGAGCCGTTAGTGAGTCCATTGTCCGAGGGCGCGGCCTGTGGCAGCACGGTCGCGGGTGAAGCGCTTGGCGTGAGTGCACTGTTTGTGTTGTAAATGGCGGTTGCACGGCGGCGCGCAGGAGCCGAAGTTGCATATTTTGAGGTGCTGTCCACGAGGGGCGGGGTAGGAGCAGTCAGTTCGGGAACACGTGATGCTCGTCGCGCATGCGCACTTGTGTCTGGCCAAGTGTCAAACGCTGCCGTGTTAGAGGGGTGTGGTCCTGTGGAACTGTCAGAACACGTTATTGGAGACTTGATAGCACAGTTGCGAGGGGTAGCGGGAGGTACGCACATGGAGGCTCGATTGCTGGTACTGCAAGCAGATTTGGAGCACTTACTGACCTTGCTTTGTCCTTGTTGTAGTGTCTGTAATACCTTTGCTG
This sequence comes from Schistocerca nitens, assembly GCF_023898315.1. Classification (NCBI taxonomy): domain Eukaryota; kingdom Metazoa; phylum Arthropoda; class Insecta; order Orthoptera; family Acrididae; genus Schistocerca; species Schistocerca nitens. Next base: position 450,508,890 of record NC_064614.1, read on the forward strand.
CATCAGTCAGCTGGAGGTGAGTTTTGTGGAGCCAGAAGGAGAGCTCAAAGTTTTCCTCGAGCGACGTTTTCAAGCTCGACAAGGCACTTGTGCATTGTTTCTTGTAACGTCGTCGACAGAGACGAGCATGTACGGATGAGATGAGCCCAGACCGATGTGTCATGCTCGACGGAGCACAGGGGAAGTTAGTGTTGGACAGGTGATGAAACAGGGTGTTTCGCGCTAGGTCCGGTGAAAGTTTGTGGTGTCGCAAGAAGTTAATGCCTAGTATAGGTTCGTCAATTTCGCACACTAAAAAAAAAAAAAACTCGAGTTTGCAGTTTGTGGAGAGTGAGATGATGTGGGAAGTTGAACCCGAGCATTGTAGTTTAGTTGAATTCACGGCTTGCAGTGAAGTATGATGAGGGCGGATGTTCAACGACACTATGGACATAGGCAGTCGAAACATCGGCGCCTGTGTCCGCTAGGAAAAAGTATCCCGACGAAATGTCTTTAATACAAATTCGTCCACAATTATCCGGTTGTTCCTGGACAGAATGGAGCACTAGGAGGTGCCTGTCATGCTGTGCACAGGAGGCGGCACCCGGACCTACCTGCGACTGGCATTGGGAAGTAGCAGGGTGGTCTGCAGTACCGTGCCGCCTCACCAAACTGTGTGTGGAAGTAACAGTATCGTTAGTGCGGTTGCATTTCCTGTGGAAAGTTCATAGCCAGAGGCGGTGGCTGAGGTTCAGTGGCCGCAGCAGGTTCGGTTGCAGGAGGGGGCGTGACCCGGTTGATTGTTTACTGCTTCCCGGAGTGAGTGGAGCAGTAGGTACAGTGCAGTGCCGGCCGCGTCTGGCCGCAGGACGATAAGCCTAAACCTGTGACTTGTCAGGTAGGCAGTGGCTGGCGAAATAGAGCAGTGAAGCATTATGTAGCTTGTCAGCAATTGTCATTCTTTGCTCGACAGGTTCGGGAGACCTCAGAGCCAGAGCAAAGCGGATGTGAGGAGATAGTTTATCTGACCAGATGGCGAGGAGAGCGGTGTCAGAGAGTAGATCGTTGCTGACCTGGACACGTAGCCGTCTCCAGAGCTGGGAAGGTTTGCCATTGCCTAGTTGCTCGATGTGGAGCACTTGCCGTATTGCTGCCTCAGTTGAGCATGCAAGCTGACGTTGAACTGTCTGTTTGGCTAAAGTGTGCCGGGTAGCTGAGTCCGGGGCGTCGACCAGGTCAACAATCAAGTCCTCCTGGTCGTGCAGGTGGGTGATGAGGCACAGAAACCTGGTTGACTCGTCAAGTTTGTAATGGTCGAACACTTCGTCCACAATTTTGAACCAGGTTGTTGCTCTGTCGGGATTAAATGGCGGCAGCATCGGTAAGCGTTGTAGAATGTTTGGAAGAAGAGGTTGAGCTGAGTTCGTTGGGGCACTGCTTGAAACGAGCTGTTGTTACTGTAGTATTCCAGGAGAGTGTGCCTCCAGGGGATGTGGCAACGACAGCTGGTCGGGTGGCAGCGTGAAGGTGACGCATTGTGGTTGAGCGCGATCCGTCGTGACGTGGAAGGCCGATGCGGGTGAGACACCGTAATGTGTCGATTGCGGTTGCGGAAGCTCAACACGTTGCGAGTGTGTTCGGATTGACGCATAGCAGAAGACCAACGTGGATGAGGCACCGAGATGTGCCGAGAACGGTAGCGGAAGCTCGACTGGAGCCAGCGCAGGGGCAACAGGTGAGAAAAAGTTCAAAGTTTGAGAATGCGTGTTAGTCCGTGGAAAGCTCGACGTATGATCAGAGCCGGTGCCACCTGAGTTGCAGGGAGGCTGTGGAGGTGTGGGCTGTCCAGAAGCACAGTGTGGGAAATGATGTCGAACATGGGACGGAATGTGTGAATGTTCACTGTTCATAGTCACTCCACTCAAAACGGTGTGCAGATAAAGTGAATGTCGTGGCACAAAACACTGAGGCGTAGCAGTGGGACGGAGATGGAGGTCAGGCACACATAACAAGTTACTGTTCGTGTTGCAGGCGAGGTATCAAAGCAGGAAGGCATGTGCTGATGCTGAACCGAGGCAGCTGCGGGTGTGGTTGGGTGCTGAGGAGGTCGACCTGTGAACGAAGCAGTTCCGGCCACATCGCAGGAATCCGCGTGGTACTGTACAGACTGCGGCGTGGCAAATCGTTGTCCTGCGGGGGTAGGTTGTCCAACGAAGCATTTGCAGAAATCGGCATTGGTCCCGCACTGCACGGAGATCCGTAAGAGGTAACTGCACTGTCGATGAGGGAGGGCACATGTGGTGGGAATAAAGGCGTCTGATAGCCAGAGTCATGCACACTCCTAACCTCACTTATTGTTGCAGGCTTCAAAATGTCCGGCGAAATCAGCGTAATCGTCGAGTGAGAGACATTGTGTTGCAGTCCTGGTGGGTGTACATCGCCTGCAACATGATGCACGTTGATCACAAAGTCTGGCGTTAGGTGCTGGGCCGAAGTCATTGTTCGAATGCTGTGTCGATGTAATACATGCGAAAATAACCGATGCGGAGGTTGTGGACACAGTAAAACGGCGAAAAAGGAAGACGTTACAACTCGGGATCACCAGTGAGCTGGATGTTTGGGTGGGTTACACCAAACAACATCAATTTAACAGTAGTTCGTTTATTCACCTAAACACATCACAGGCTCACAAAGAACTGACATGGCGGAACAGCCCAAAAACAATGCTCAGTGTCCAAAGATGATGCTCGGAGTCTAGAGACAAACATATATCGATGCTGGTGTCGACCTCATCGGCGCCACAATAGATAGAGTTAGTCAGATGTTTTGACAGATGACTCCGATGCTGCACAACAAGATGAAAGTAGTTCAGAAGGTAGAGCAAATAAGAGAGAGAAGGGAGGGGGAGGGGAAGGAAAGTGGAGATGAAGAGGGAGACAGGGAGGGTAGGGAGAAAGGGAGAGGGTTGGAGGTGGGGGAACAGGTGGAGGGGGGGCGGGGAGAGAGAGAGAGAGAGAGAGAGTGCACACATGGGAAAGCATGTTGGGGGGAGGGGGGGGGGAGAAGGAGAGTGATGGAAGAAGGTGGTAATGATCTGTTTGGGGGAGGAGTTGTGTGGACAGAAAAGAGAAAGGGAAAGATAAGGCGAGGCAATGGGAAACTGGTTAGCAGAGGTAGAGGCCAAAGGGATTGTCAGAGCACAGGAATGCTGGAGAGACAATTCTCATTTGCATAGCTCAGAGAAACTTGTGCTGGAAGAGAGTATCCAAATGGCCCCTGAAGCAAAGCAGCTATTGAAATCATTTGTGTTATATCCTAGCCAGTAATGCCAACCGAGCCCGCTGCCAAAAAGGTTGGCAGCATCAAAGTCCGGATGCCGTCCGCATAAGCAGCGCCAGCGATACAGGAAATCGCCGCAAGTCTGCGCGTGCCACCGCTGGCTTCTGGCTTCTTAAGCGCTGGAGTCGCGAGCGCTAGGACAGTTCTGGATTCGCCGCTCAGTTGTAGACTCGCCACCGAATTGTGTACTTGCTAGTCAGTTGTGTGTTCATCGCAGCAGAGTTGTTGTTTGTCGTCAGCCGACGCTGACCAAGCCGCTCCGACTCGAACTAGACAGATTTCTGTAGACCATGTTCACCACTGTGTTCTGTATCGTCGTTAATAAAGATAAGTACCGACTTTCATTTAATCCGAGTGTTTGGGTTTTATCTTTCTGTTCACTGTTCCAGCGGACCGGTCGGCCCGCTATTAAAAGTGTGGCGGTGACGTCGTAGGCCGTTTCTACAGCGAAGTGTTGTCGCTACGAAGGCCGCCACAAAACTGGCGACAAGGACTTCCGAACTCGTGTGCAGGGCTGGTTTAACTTGTTTCTTGAGATAGAATTTTGGGGGCTGGTTTAATTTGTGTTCACTATGTCTGCCGAATTACAACAGTTGATCTTGTTACAGAGTCAGCAAATACAAAGTCTGGTGGAAGCAATCGCCAAACAAGCGGCTAATCCACCACCACACAAGGAACAAGCACAGGCAGCACCGCCTTTTCGTGCTTTTGAGGCATCACGAGAAGAATGGCAAGAATATTTCGCGCAGTTGCAGGCGCACATGTCAGTCTACAAAATCACAGGTAATGAGCGGCAGCTTTATTTAATTTCCACTGCAGGCGTGGAAGTCTATAGACTACTTTGTAAGTTGTTCCCGGAATCCAAGCCAGAAGCTTTAGACTATGACGTTGTTGTTACCAAGCTTGCTGAGTATTTTGAGTCGCGAGTTCATGTGGCAGCGGCCAGATTCAAGTTCTTCAGATTAAAGAAACTGCCACATCAATCTAATAAACAGTGGTTAACAGATTTACGGGGCCTCACCCGTCAGTGCCGATTTAATTGTGTGTGTGGAGCTTCCTACAGTGATGTCATGTTACGCGACGCTATTACTCAAAACATTGCAGATTCTCGTATTCGTGCTGCTATCTTAAAGTTGCCTGACCCGTCATTAGAGACTGTGATGAACATTATTGAAGCCCAAGATACTTTTGACTATGCTGAGTGTGAGTTAGATCAGCCATGTATTTCTCAAATTGCCTGTGCTAAGCAAGTTATGTCACGCCCGCGGCCCCACCGGCAGAGTCAGACTGTAAACACTAGCCGGCCGCGTCATGTTAAACACATTCGTCAGCCGCGTGTGCAAAATGATAGAGTTAAGTCTTGCCCTAAGTGTGTTCTTGCTCATCCTCGTGAACGTTGCCCGTTACGAAACGCGGTTTGTCACTTTTGTCAAAGGAAAGGACACATCCAGACTGTTTGTTTGCGTAAACGCAAGAACACTTCTAGTGCTGCCCAGCCCATGGATATTCATGTTCTTCAAAGCCAGCCCGCCCAGAAGGTCGCGTTTAAAGACTCTTCCACGGTTCGTGTGGGTAATAAACTTGTTCGCAATAAGCCACCCACCCAGCCCTCTGCTATGCGACCCGAGCGTAATTCAAACGCTGTAAAAAGTAATGTACAGACTGCAAGTGAAGCGGGAGTTGTTGTTCCACCCGCCCAACCCACGAGTTGTAAGCAGCGAACACGCGCTAAACGCGCTGATTTTGTGTCTTCCGCCTCCGCTGCACCGATCCAGAGGCAGTGTAATAAACTATTTGTGAAGCTACGCATCCAGGATAAGACCTTCAATTTTCAATTAGACACTGGTGCGTCTGTGACTCTCATAAATAGTGCTACGTATGCGGCTATCGGCCGCCCTAAACTTTCAGCGGCAAAACATTCTCTGGCTACTTATAGTGGCGAACACATTCCTGTGTTAGGTGTATGTAGCGTGCCAGCCACATTCCGGGGCAATACAAAAACAGTTTCATTCACAGTGCTCCGCGCTACAGACAGTGTAAACATTTTCGGATTAGACTGTTTTGACTTGTTTGGCCTGTCTATCCAAGACAATGTGTTGCAACTTAATTCTGTTGTTGTTCCTCAAGACAGCATAACCGATTTGTGTAAACGATACAGTGACATATTTAAAGACGAACTCGGTTGTGCTGCGAACTTTGCCGCTCATATTACGTTAAAAGATAATGCTCAGCCTCGATTTTTTCGTGCTCGTCCAGTGCCTCACGCCCTCCGGGCACCTGTAGAAGATGAACTTCGTCGTTGGCAAAACGACGGTGTTATTCAACCCGTTTCAGCGAGCCAGTGGGCTTCTCCCTTAGTTATTATAAAGAAACCGTCTGGCAAGTTACGTTTGTGTGCTGATTTTAAGTCGACAGTTAATCCTCAGACTGTCATTGATTCTTTTCCTTTGCCTAGACCGGACGAGCTGATGGATAAGTTAGGGGAAGCTCGTTTCTTTTCCAAAATTGATTTCCGTGAAGCATATTGCAATTGCCCCTCGACGAGCAATCACAACAGTATTTTGTCATAAACACGTCGTTGGGGTTGTTCCGTTTTCTGCGTTTGCCTTTTGGTTGAGCGTCAGCTCCAGCTGTTTTTCAACGTTTTTTGTCACAACTTCTGGCTGATGTGCCATCGTGTTGCAACTATTTAGACGATATTGTTGTGTCCGGTCGGACGCCTGCTGAACATTTCCGTAATTTGGAGTGTTTGTTTACAGTGTTGTCTCAGGCAGGCCTACGTTGCAACATCGATAAATGTTCATTTTTCCTTACGGAGTTGGAGTATCTGGGACATGTTATTAATGCTCAAGGCATTCATCCCTCCCAGTCACATTTAGCAGCTATTCGTGATTTGCCCGCCCCTCGCAATCTGCATGAATTGCAAGCAGTTCTTGGCAAATTGACATATTATATTAGGTTTATACCTAATGCATCACAGATTGATGCACCGTTGCATCGTCTCCGCCGTAAGAATGTTCCGTTTGTGTGGTCAGCTGATTGCCAATCAGCCTTTCAGCAGCTCAAAGAGGCTTTATTGAATGATCGTTGTCTGGTCCATTACGACCCTAACAAGCCTCTGGTGTTAGCTTGTGATGCCTCTTCTTTCGGCCTCGGTGCTGTGTTGTCTCACAGAGTCGGTAACACCGAACGTCCTATTGCGTTGGCATCTAAATTGCTAAACAAAGCTCAGTGTAATTATAGCCAATTGGACAAGGAAGCGTTGGCTATTGTGTTCGGTGTCACAAAATTCCATCACTACCTCTATGGTAGACCATTCTATTTAGTAACAGATCACAAGCCCCTGACGTCACTGTTTCATCCGTCTAAACCAGTTCCTCAGCGGACAGCTCAGAGACTACAACGTTGGGCTCTTTTGTTATCACAATACCAGTATGAGATACTGTATCGCCCTACAGCTCAGCATGCAAACGCTGACGCGCTTTCTAGATTGCCGATTGCTGCGGATGATGTCTTCGATTCCTCTGACGACTCTTGCCATCAGATTGACGCCGATGAGCATCAATCCCTCCGGGATTTTCCGATTGATTATCGTCAGGTGGCACGTGAGACAGCTACGGATCCTCATCTGAGTTTACTATTACGTTTTGTTCAACGTGGTTGGCCGTCCAAGGCAAAGGACATATCGGATCCTGTGGTTCGTCGCTATTATCCGCAACGTCATCTGTTGTCTGTTTCGCACGGCGTTTTACTGTTACGCACCGAGAATGACCAGCTTCGTGTAGTGGTTCCCCAAGAGCTCCAATCCAAGGTCCTCGACTTGTTGCATCAAGGTCATTGGGGAGTGGTCCACACCAAGCAGCTAGCCCGCCGTCATTGTACATGGATCGGCATTGATAAGCAGATTACGCAGATGTCTACAGATTGTTCGACGTGTGCCGAACACCAAGCTGCTCCGCCTCAACGCTATTTTGAGTGGGTACGCCCTGCCGGTCCCTGGCAGCGAGTACATATTGATTTCGCTGGTCCATATTGGCATTCTCGTTGGCTCATCGTGATAGATGCATTTAGTAATTTTCCGTTTGTTGTGCCCATGCAGTCTACAACGTCTGCACAAACTATACAGGCGTTGACTTCAATTTTTTGTATTTAGGGTCTTCCAGAAGTTTTAGTGTCTGACAATGGTCCACAATTTACCTCTGCTGAATTTGAAGGTTTTTGTTCTGCCAATGGCATTCGCCATGTTCTTACTCCGCCGTTCCACCCTCAATCGAATGGTGCAGCAGAACGTTTTGTACGCACATTCAAGGATCATATGGACCGCCTTCGTGCTACGCACTCTCGTCAGCAGGCCCTCATCACGTTCCTGTCGTCGTACCGGACCACGCCACGCGACGGCCCTTCGCCTGCGGAGCTTCTCCACGGCCGTCGTCATCGCACTCTACTACGGTTGTTGCACTCCCCGGATCGACCCGCCGCTTCTGGGCATCACACACGTTTTCAGCGCAACGATGCCGTTTTTTTCAGAGTTTATCACGGTCGCCGTCGTTGGGAACGTGGTACCGTGATAAGTGTCCAGGGTCGCGGTTTTTATACTGTTCAAGGTGCTACTGGGGTGCACAGGAGGCATCAGAACCAGTTGCGCCACGCTGGCCGCCCAGATTCTGCCGCTCGTTCTTTGTCCACAGATTTGGTCCGCGGCGGGTTCCAGCCGCGCCTTTCGACTTCGCTGCCGCCCCCAGGGCAGCAGCAGCAGCCGTCGCCACTACCACGCCGACAGCCCGTCCCGTTGATGCCTCCCGTGCAGCTTCATCCGGGAGCGCCCCAGGTGGTCGCTCCGGCGCCTGCGGTCCCTCTTCAGTCGCCACCGCCTTCGGAGCTGATGGACGTCGACCCCTCAGCCGGGCCGCCTTCCCACGCGGTGGCTGTGCAGCCTGTCCTGCAGCCGCTTTCCTTGGGCACCCCCAAGGAGTCTGACACCGCAGCGCCTTGTCCGGCGCCCACTCGGCAGCCGTCGACGCAGCGTCAGGAGACGCTGCCTATCTTCGTGGGTCCCGACGCCCTGTCGCGTCCAGTACCAGAAGCTGCGCCCGTGGTCACAGGCGTGCACCCTGACCTCGGTTTTCAGTCGGTGTTTCCCGAGGCCCCGCGCAGCCAATGCTGGGGTGCGGACCGGGGACTGCCACCGACAACAGTCTCCGCCCCGGTCTCTTCTGCTACGCCTGCGGCCAGACCCCTCCCCCGCCGTCGACGCTCGCCACGTCATTATTCAACGACGGTGCGGCAATTTGGGGGGGAGGAGTGTTATATCCTAGCCAGTAATGCCAACCGAGCCCGCTGCCAAAAAGTTTGGCAGCATCAAAGTCCGGATGCCGTCCGCATAAGCAGCGCCAGCGATACAGGAAATCGCCGCAAGTCTGCGCGTGCCACCGCTGGCTTCTGGCTTCTTAAGCGCTGGAGTCGCGAGCGCTAGGACAGTTCTGGATTCGCCGCTCAGTTGTAGACTCGCCACCGAATTGTGTACTTGCTAGTCAGTTGTGTGTTCATCGCAGCAGAGTTGTTGTTTGTCGTCAGCCGACGCTGACCAAGCCGCTCCGACTCGAACTAGACAGATTTCTGTAGACCATGTTCACCACTGTGTTCTGTATCGTCGTTAATAAAGATAAGTACCGACTTTCATTTAATCCGAGTGTTTGGGTTTTATCTTTCTGTTCACTGTTCCAGCGGACCGGTCGGCCCGCTATTAAAAGTGTGGCGGTGACTTCGTAGGCCGTTTCTACAGCGAAGTGTTGTCGCTACGAAGGCCGCCACAAAAATTTGTGCTGTGGTGTGCAGTGTGTTAAGCTACTGGATGATCAAATTTGCAGTTTGCTGGTGGCTATTTACGTGATTGAACAGTTGGTTATTTGTCATTCCCACATAGAATGCACAATAACTTCAGTATAGCTAATACTATATATAACATGGCTGCTTTCACATGTGGCCCTGCTTTTTACAGGATATGAAATACCTGTGACTGGAATGGGATACGAGTTGGTGTGTGGGGGTGCGGGACAAGTCTTGCTCCTGGGTCAACCACCTACAGGATACAGGATTATACCGTATTTACTCGAATCTAAGCCGCACTTTTTTTCCGGTTTTTGTAATCCAAAAAACCGCCTGCGGCTTAGAATCGAGTGCAAAGCAAGCAGAAGTTCTGAAAAATGTTGGTGGGTGCCACCACAACTAACTTCTGCTGTCGAATATATGTAGCGCTACACAGGCATGCTTTGTAGGCACAAAGACAAATACTGGCACCAAATCCTCTGCGTCAGTAAATAAATTAAAAAAAAAAAAGTGGAAGACAAAGTTTTTTTCTCCGCCCCGAGTTTCGACCACTGCATTTTCATACATTATCCAACGGAGTAAATATAAATTCCGTATTGTTCATCTTTGAATGTAGCAGCATTTCAATGTACTACTAAAATCTGACTGGCAAGACTGTTTGGGATGTTTGTCAATATGGCCAACTCTACGTTCTGAATGTTTTCCTACCTGTCAGAAGAGATGGTTGCTAATAGGAACTTATATGAATTGTGAATCACATGCAGTATTCTCTTCACCATAAGAATAATACAAATATAAACATTTTGCCATGTATTGTTACGTGTTTGTTGCTATCTCATTTAAATCCTGTCTGCCTAATAAACTATGAAACTAGAGTGAGACAACAGCAAATGCGGAAGAATATACATATCATGTCATGTTTATATTCATATTATTCTTATGCCTAATAGTGATACAGTCAGAAATGAAGCACAGCAATTGACTAGATTTTTAAACCTAAGATGACTCCAATTTCTGTGCAGAATGTAATGTACTAAAGAGGCGCCTGCAAAGATTTTCAAACGGAGAAAAATTTTCGCTAAACTCTCATTCAGAACATCTTTTATTATACACAGTGTATTATTTGGTTCTTGTTGATCTTATCAAAGAAAGCAGCAGTGTAAGTAACAACAAATAGCAGTCTCTTGCCATTATTTCGCTAATGAGACGATTCTTCTCTTTTTTTTTTTATTTTAAGCGGCAGTAGTGCGCACAAAAGCAAGCCATGCCGCAAGCGGCGACAGGCTGTAAACACACACTATCAGAATGCGACAAACAATGCATGACACAGTACAGTAATGCATTTTCAGCTTAAGAGTGACGTAAACACCTATACCAAAGAAAATGGCGCTTATCAGATCAAAGAAAAATAAGCAATCAATTCAAACCAGACGAAGCACGTGAAAAAGGAAGGGTACCCGTATAAATACAGACGGAGCGCCTGACACATAGCGATGGCTACATGGTAAAGTTTAACTGCTAAGATTACAACTCGAACCAAACTACTGTAGCTGTATTGTCATTCATTCGACCTAAATTGTGTCTCATATTACAATGGACCAACTTTGTTTCAATTTGGAGATGCGGCCTAAAACTTTTCTCTCCCCTTGAATTTTGAGTCTCAAATTTCAGGTGCGGCTTAGATTCGAGTGCGGCTTAGATTCGAGTAAATACGGTAAGCAGGATTGAAACAGGGGTAGACAAGAATATTCTGTAAGGTGGGTGGGAGGTGGAACACAACTTTGGCTGATGTGGGCAGGATTTTAGGTAGGATGTCTCTCATCTCAGGGCACAACGAGAGGTAGTTGAAGGCCTGGTGAAGGATGTGTTGAGCTTCTCCAAAGCCAGGGTGAAACTGGGTGATCAGAGGAGTGCTGATCAGTGGCTGGTTAACAGGTTTAACTGATGTCAAAGGAGGAGGTAGCACAGAAGATCTGTTTATGGAAGACCTCCTCTTCTGATTTACGAATGGTGTGACATATTTTCAATTACATACCTCACATTCTGTGGCTACCCATTATGTGTTTCAACACAGTGTTTTCATTGTCTCTGAATCCTCAGCCACTGATCACTGCTGATTCTTCCACGTTTTAGGGGCAGTTTTCCCACCCAAAAGGCAAGAGGATGCCCCAAGCCTGTGTCCACCCACTCACCCTCTTTGACAATGCCACTGGCAGAATAAGGGTTACTCTTTGTGCTGTAAGTCTTCTGTCACTATTACAGACAATTTTTATTCAAAAGTTAAAGAGAGGTAGGGATCAGAGCTGGGACTCAGGACATTTTGATTACTAGCCAAATATGCTTCCCACAGATCATAATAATTTCTACCGAAGAGCACCTACATATTTAGTGTCAGCCCAGGATAAACACAAAACTATAATCAAAATATGTGTCCCCTCATTGTGAATTGTCTTCAATTAGTATGCTTCAAACTGAATGTTTAAAGAGATAAGTCATAAATTGAGAGTGTTGTCAGAACCACGTAATTGCACAAAACATAAATGAAAAGATTTTTACTGGTAGTGTCCCACTGACCTTGTGTTGCTGTGTTAAGCCAAGCCAAGACGGTCCATGGCCCAGCGCGAACATCTTGTGAGGATCATTCCCCTACACCATGAGAAAAATCCTAGTGTTCTTTGTATTAATCCATTATACTGACACTGAATTAAAAACAATGGTACAGCTGTACTCAACAGTGTGTTATCAAAATATTGCAATTCTTCAGCTGTAATGATTTAATTAATTTAAAACAAGAAGTGTGAGAAAACAGTACCAATTTAGAAGTGGAGTATATTTAATAGACATCAAGTTTTTAAATTGGTGACTTCGCTATACTGGTCAGACAACTTTCAAGGCCTGCTGGAGAGCTTTAAACTCTACCACAGCTGGTAGGTGGAGCTGTTGTACCTGCCAGCACTAGCATCACTTCAGCACAGTGCCGCATAATATTCTGCTGGGCGAATTACAGCTCGCAGCTGCCCTGTGAGTTCTGCTGCACAGTGAAATGGGACTCAGTGCTGTATTTGCTATGTGTCATCTCACTGACATAACACACCATTGATTCTTGATCTTGGCTTTGTTATGGCTCAGGCGTTCTCTCTTTGTACTACTCATTGCGTTTTGTTTATCTGTAATACTGTCTACCTACATCCTTTTCCTCATTGTTGTCTTTTTCTGTTCACGCTCAGTGCTCCACTGTTGACAGCCCCAAACTGAGGGTCCCATCCCCATAGGGTTTCTTTTGAGTTGTTACCGATATGCAATTGAATCTCAGTCACAACTGTGAGAGAGGTTGTGATTTATTGCTCAATGTTTTCTTATTATCCTTTTCTTTCCAAATAATACTATATCACTTGATACTGTTAGTTTATGGGAAAAAAATTACGGTTTGAAGGAAACTGAAATGACAAAATAATTTTAAAAAATGTAGTTTCTATTTATGTATTTAAATTTTATTTAACTATTTAAGAGGGACTATGTAATATGGTAAACATAGTACACAAATATGTTAAATTGGCTCTACAAAGTTTGATAAATATGTTGGAAATTGCAGGTATCTCAAGGAAAGAGATGAAAGATGACATCTTAAAGGCAGTTAGTACCTTGAGAGAATGTTTCAGTGTAATAAAATTGGACGTGAGCATGGATGATGCTAAAAATAAAGGCAATATGATCTTGGAAAGTGAGTTTAGTAACCCCCAGATAGAGGGAGAGGACTGAAGCATTGTGGGACAAGTGGCACCATCTGTTGACCTAATACAAGAAACTGAAAGCAGAAACCATCACATACCGACACATAGTGGGACTACTTGTAACTATGACAACCCTGAGACAGAGGGAGAGGACCACAGCTTTATGGGACAAGTGGTACCATCTGTTGACTCAATACAAGAAACCGAGAGTGGTAACCATCACATATCGACACCTAGTGGGACTATTTGTAACTCCGACAACCGGCCTCTTGGCCAAGACACAATATTAGAGGCAAAAATCACAGAAAAAGTTTGTAAATGAAGAACACTGGACTGAAGTTACCTATAAAAGATAGAGAAGACCAGCTAAGCACCATGAGTGACTGACTGGTGCTGGACCATGAGACGCAAATTTACAAGCTGCAGATAAGACGCTTGGCTCTATAGGATGGCTCAAACCTGAGACAACACCTGATCCAATAAAATAATTCCTCAATAAAAAAGGAATCAAAGAAAATGTGAAACGTGAAGAACTGGCAAATGAAATTAATACGAAATCCTTTAAAGTTGGCATCCTTTTTCACAACTTAGAGTTGGTGAATAAAGCTGAAAGGGGTGTCTCTTCCAAAAGACACAAGAATTCTGCCCAAAAAATGCAAAGAACTAGGAGCAGTAGAAACCTTAAAAATCCTCTTGTGGAATATAGAAGGTCTAAGAAGTGCAATGAACATAGCTCCAAGAGACTTTCTACAAGGATATGTCATAGCAATCCTAACAGAAACATTTTTAACTGAAAACTGGCAACATACAGAATTTTACTGCACTCATCTCCATGCAAAACAAGGTGACAGAGGAAGATCCAGTGGAGGAATAACTGTCCTCACAAAATTTGAATTAACACCAATAACTACAACTAGCAAACAGGAACAAACACTCCTGACAGAAACGAAACACATTACAATAATATCAGCATACTTCCAACCAATCAAAACAGCCACTGACATAACACATGAAACAGGCCAGCTGATCACTCAGAGTAAACATAATAAACAACTAATTACTGCTGGAGACTGAGACTGCAGAATGAATATACTAAACTACAAACCAAAAATAATAGTGGAAAAGCTACAGGAAGAAGGCTTTATCCTATTAAACAATCCCAACATATATACAGATATTTCCCACAATGGTAAAAGCACAATAGACATTTCATTCATCCAGGGGTAATACATCACCTCTCTGAACTCCAAAACACACACCAATTCAGAAACATATCCCTCGCGAAATAAATATCCAAGGAGAATGGCAAAAAGCACAAGAAAAAAGAGGAAGAAGCACTTTCATGAATAATAGACATACTGAAAAACAATATGCCTATAAGAAAACTCTAAAAGAAAGGAAGAGAACATTCTGGACAAGAGAAGAAAGAGTGGAGGAAGCAACAAGAGACCCATATATTGTGCTCTGCCCCAGAAAACAAGCTGAAACATGAAACTTCCTGGCAGATTAAAACTGTGTGCCGGACCGAGACTCGAACTCGGGACCTTTGCCTTTCACGAGCAAGTGCTCTACCAACTGAGCTACCCAAGAACAACTCACGCCCCATCCTCACAGCTCTAATTCTGCCAGTACCTCATCTCATTCTGGAAGCTGAAACATATTATACTGATATGTAAGAATGGAAGATGAACTTCAACAACATACTGAATAAGGAAGGACTAAAGGGCATACGAGAGGGCAGACAGCACACAATGAAACAAACGATGAAACAAACGACTATGGAATGGGTCCCATTGGCCACAGAAGATGTCAAACATGCCATTAACAGCACCAAGAACAAAAAAAGTTGCAGGCCCTGACAGACTTTATAGTGAATATTTAAAAGACACTGCCCAAATACTAACACCAATGTGAACAAAACTCTACATTAAGTGCATAGAAACAGTGTCTATTCCAGAACAGCAGAGGCAGTCAATAGTAAAAGTGCTATATACAGGAAAAGGAGACCCCAAGAACCATAGCAAATACAGAGGCACAGTCCTAGAAAACTTATCTTTCAAAGTATTCACAAAAATAATAATAGAATAAATAAAGCAAACATTCATCAAACACCTCCCTGAAAGCCAAATGGGATTCAGGACAGGAAGATCAACTGTGACTGCAATAGAACTCCTGCTAAAGAGAGTATGGAAAGCCCTTGAAGACAGTGAAAATTTTTATGTGGTATTTATAAACTTCACAAAAGGCTTTGACTTTATACACAGAAAATTAGTGACCAAAAAACTAGAGAAAACCCTAAGTGAAAACAACATATGGATACAAATCGTAAGCACAAGACTGTGACGGAACCAAATAAGGATCTCGGACAACTTCACCCTATCAGAGCCAATACTCCAACCAGAGTACTTAGGGAGAGCCACTGAGTCCTCTGTTATTTATCCTTGAAGTGGAAGAAACTGTAATAATACACCAAAGGGAGAGTGTAATCTCATATGCATATGCAGACGATATTGTAATATGGGAGCAAAAACTAAAAATTGTTCCAGACTACAAGTATCTAGGGACCACAATGCAAACAACTGCAAAATATTTCACAAAACATGTAGAAGATAATGCAATGCAAGCAATAATGGCAATCCATGAAACAGAATACATTACATTCCTCAGTCTAGAGACAGAAATGGCTCTATTCAGAGCCAAAATCTCCCCAATACTGATGTATGGCATAGATATTATTGGACCACATCTTACAGTGATAAACCTAACAACATTAGAAAGAGGAGAGGCGACCTAAATAGAGAAAAAAAAATTGGAGTGTACAAAATAACATGATCCACACTCGGATATCTGCCGGCAAGGGTACCATTCCTCACCGAAGACCTACGGACAAACCTGATGCTACCCAACACCAGCACTTTGGAAAGTCTATGTTGAAGGAAAAAAGGGAAGACATACCTCCAGAATTTTATTGCATAGGCACCATGACTGACCGAACGTGGACAAAGGAAAACTATGAAATGAGGCACGTGATCACCAAAATGGCAATTTATGGTTTCCACCACCTTATTTGCAACATGTTGATCATGAAGCAAATGTAATGCATGAGTGTAAACTGTGTCATCAAATATGCAAACGTTACCTTATAGAACTCTGTAACAAAAGGACATGGTCAATAAGTGAATGTGCAAACCACAATACATAAAATTCCTAATTTCATGTGTTATCATCATTGCACTTTGAACTCATATAGCTATTTGTCTCCAATAAACTTATTATTATTAAATTTTATTTACTACTGATTACACTGATGATTTGTATTTCATTTAAAGGTGATTCAGGCTTATTAGACATCACTGGAAATGCTTTTTTTTCTACCTGTATGCCAAGCAGAATGTGTAGTATAATTTTATGTTTCTTGTGGTTTGTAAGGCTTCCATCACTGTCATCATTACTAGCAATATGATGCCCGATATAATGTGAAAAATCCTTTATTTAAACACTTGATTCTCTGTATTCAGGAGAATTTGATAGCGAGACTGAGATAGACAAGTGCATTATCTGTCAAATAACATTTTTGTAATGTTAAAATGTTTCTTTACAAGCTAGTATTTCACTGAGATCAGTATTTCACTGAGAAGATTGCACCAAAGTTTAAGATGCTCACTTCCTGTTTGCTTTTTTAAAAAGTGTTTAATTCTTCAGATGCAAAACCAATATGACTGCTCGTAACGGTGAGAGATAATGGTTTAACTGTGAGATATTGTTTACAGCTGTTACATTCAATTCAGCTTCTGAAAAAACCACTCACTTTGTCTACTGAGTTCTGTCTGCAACCACAACTTCAGCAGTAAGGTTACTATGATAATCCTGATATGTAGGTTATAAAACTTGCAACTATAATTACTAGTAATCTAGATAAAATTCTGTTTATTCAGTACATACAATAACAAACAAAAAATGAAACACTGCATCTTATACAGTTACAGTCCAAAACTTTGGTACTGAAAGAATTCTTACATTTGCTTTAGAAACCTGGAGATAACTCTTTAAAACTGTGAGACAAAGAGAAACATAGGTCGTAAATCAGAGCTGTATAAATGCAAATATTATGCTTTCAGAAGGTGAATTCACGTGATGCTGATGCAGAAGGACTGGGACTTGAACTTCCTGAACTTAGTGTCTCTTCTTTAAGTTTCAGTTTGCTAGGTTCTTTCTTTTCTTTGGAATCCTTTTCTTTTTCTTTTTCCTTTTCTTTTTCCTTATCCTTATCTTTGTCTTTGTCTTTCTCCTTGTCTTTGTCCTTGTCCTTATCTTTATCTTTATCCTTCTCTTTTCCATGTTTATGATCGTGTTTGTGTTTATGTTTATGCTTATGCTTTTTCTTGTCTTTCTTCTTCTTCTTAAGCTGAAACAGAAATGCCATGTAAAAAAAGAGGAGATTACATAAAAATAATGTCATGTTTGAGTGTCCATAGGCACATGATAAATATTTATTTGAAACACAGACACTCCAAGTTGGCTACATCAAGGGCATGGCTACCTGTCACTTCTTGTCTACAGAAACTTGTTTCTTTCCTCACACACTCTTCAATTTCTTGAGCTATTCAAATGTAATATTTTCTCAAGATGTGTACAAGGCTGATTAAGTGCTAATTTATGTGCTATATATGGAATATGGCTGTGGGCTGAAATCTAACCTACATGTAATGATGTATACCCAATAGTCAACATTTCTACAAATATAAATCCATTACTGGGCAGTCACAATGGAATGTAAATAATTGAAGGAGTAAAGGTAACAACTCACTGAACTGTAGAGGTGTTGAGTCACTGAAAGGCATGTAAACAAGATTAAGAACTTAGCTACATCTTGCATGAAAACTTTTATGAACTAAAGCACATGCACACATATATGCAAACGTGCATGCGCGCATTCACACACACCCACACACACACTTTTCTTCGCACCTTAGAGACAACACGCACTCAATTTTATGAGCTGTGTATGATTTTCACAAACTTAACTTCCATTCTTCTCCACTACACAGATGTAGTATCATTTCAATATCAATTTCAAAAAAGCCAGGACGTGGCAAGGACTAGTAGCAGCTGTACCAACAACCATCTGTCACGAAGTCTCTAAACTTTTTGATTGTTTGCTGCTATTGTTTTTGAAACTGATGATGCCTAATGACTCAGGTTCTAAAATCTTCCAGTAGTACTGCATCTTCAATTCACAATTTTTTCCTCCTGTTACCACTGTCAAAACTCCAAAAATGCAAGTATAGAAAGTATTTTATAAATGTCTGAATATCATATAGCAGACAGCAAAGTAATATGTGCAAATAGTGTACTTTTAAATGTTGTTTCCATTGTATGCACAATAGTTGGTGACTGACCCAGTCACCTTCTTCAGTTACAGCCAGTTTTGCTTTTAAGTGTACTCACTGCCTGGACTGCCTTTGTTAATTTGAAACCTCTGCCCCTATTTATTAGGTTTTCTGATGCCTTTGTTCTGACAGACTCATTAATTACACTGTCCCTCAAACTTGTCATCTGCACCACAATGCTGATCTTGTCGTACAGTATTTCTTGATTATATTCAAGGCACTGCTCGGCTCTTAACCTGCTTCATTGTTTTAGATTGGTGTGTCACTGATGTTCATTCCATCTCTCCTTAGCTGTTCTAATAGTCTACCCATGTACAACATGCTAATCTCTCATTGAATGCCTGCTGCCCAAGTTACCAGCTATGTAAACAAAGGTGATCATACTGTGTGCCAAATGGCAACCCATGCCATCAGGCCATATGCTAAGCCCATGACGATGATGATGCATGCAACCTGTCAACATTCCTTCTCCTCAGGACTTCCACACAGCGATATGGCCATCATGACGATGCACACTGACCCAGGCTTGACAGAAATGATGGCACTGGACTAGACCTGGCTGTCATTGGTGCACCACTGATGATGCAACTCTCTCTGTTGCTGCATCAAGGAAAGCTGCGAGGATGGTAGCCATGCTGACAATCCCTGGTGCTCCAGGTTTCACCAGACTGTTCATGTCGATACTTGTCTTGCTGCAAAATGACGCCATTTCCTAAGTCAAGGTAGGTATTGTGGCTGTAAGATCCTGCACAGCCAAGTGAACAAATCTGTCCTATTGAGAACTAGCTGTGTGCAGCAACTGAGATTCTGGTTGCCATTGTGTATGGCCCTCCTGAATCCACGGGATTCCATAAGTGTATGATAGTCTGGCAGCCTTCCCAATGCAAGCAGCAATGTTATATAATTTTAACCACAGTGCTGATAAGCCACAACCCTACTATGTCAAATACATCATATGCTGAGAAAAGTTTTTATTTCTGACAGGATGCATAAGGCACTACCAAACAACATGGAACCATGTAGTATACTTCATGCCAATATGACGTTTCTTGCATGTCACCTTCATGGTGTTGCAGTTTTAATTGCCAGCACTGTAATATGAGTTGCGGGCCTCCCTCTCCCTTCCAGCTCAAATTCTAGGTACACTCTAAGTTATGGATGTAAACTTAACACATCAATCCTATCAGTGTTTTCCTTAGGCATTTTTTAAGTTCCCCCCAAAAGTTCTGTTAATCTATTTTCTCCTCCACAACTCCTCTGCCTATTACCAGTAATAATTGGGCACTTTAGCATTTTTCAATTACAATTTACCAAAAACCAGACACTTTTCTAAGCCACATTGTTGCATTTATCAAACAAATGTGAGCTCCTCTCTCTCATGGCAGTTTTACATACATGTAGAATAGCTGACACGTACCTTAGACACAGCATCCGATTTATGATGCTTGCTTTCACCTTCTGCTCCTTCCTTCCGGAACATCCCTGGTTCAAATCCAACTGGACCTTGCGTTCCCATGATGCCAGGAAGAGATTGTGAGTTATCTGAGAAATATTCTGTTTTCACTTCTCCTTCTTGGACTGAATCTTGCCCTGGTGCTGGCATTGATGCTCTAGATGTACCAGGTACTGGAGCATTTGGTATCGGTGTCGACTCCTGATCAAAGATAAAGAGGTATTTCAGAAATAAACAAAGTAATAAAAACAATCATATAATGGGAGTCATATATCTTATGGAATAATCTTCTTAGTGTTTATTCAGCAAAAATGAGAACCACGAATAGTGTGTGAAACAGATAACCATACAACATGCAAAAGCTTTTTTTAAAAATCTTGGAATTTTTGCACTCACTTTCCAATAACTTAGTCCTTAATGGTTTTTGCCACTGATGATAAAAATTAGATTCAGCTGAACTGTGACACATAAAGTCACAATAAAAGACAAAAATAATTTTCATGTAGACTTTGCTTCCTTGTCTAGGTTCAGAATGGAATTACATACTCCATGGGAAGGTATTCAAGAATCTCCTGTCAAACACGAAGCAAGAAACTGCGAATCTCTACAAATTAAAAACATATTACATTGGCTATTCTTTTCTTCAAATTATTTTAATATTTAAATTCAGAGGTTTAAAAATTCTTTTAGCTGCACAGCAAGTAGCAGTATTCACTGTGAACCTATATGATAAGTAGTAATGTGCTGTGAATATGACTCTGTATTTACAGATGTAGGCGTGGGTGTATATTTTCTTTCAAGAGTACCATTGTAATCAAGTAAATATGAAGCTACTAATAGCAGATAAACTCCAGCTATATACATTGCCTGACAAAAAATATTGATGCACCCAGAAGGGGAGCAGGTAACAAAATGAAACTTCAAGAGTTCAAGAGTTGATAAGGTTTTTGATTTTATTTCAATGATTATAATATTGAGCCAAATGTACAGAGAACTTGGCAATATGAGCCCATTATCACTGTAATGTTCCGACCCCTCTTGCCTGGATGCATTCACTGATTCAGTTGGGAAGGGTATCATAAAGCTGTTGTATCGTGCCCTGAGGCAATGTGGCCTAGAATCCTGAATGATGGTACTGGGATGGAGTTGATGACTGAGCTGGTTCCACATGTGTTCTATTGGGGACAGATCTGGGAATTTTGCTAGCTATGGGAGCACTTCCACATGGAGGTAGTTTATGGAAACACGGTCCTTGTGGAGACATGCATTGTACTGTTGGAAAATAGCACTACGATACTGTCACATAAGAGGTAACACATGAGGAGCCAGCGTGCCCGTGGCACAGCATTGTGCTGTCAGAATTATCTCAATGACTACTAGCCATGATCTGAAGTCTACTCGATGACTCCCCACACAAGGATACCAAGAGTAACACTGCTGTGCCTCTCAAAAACATTTTAAGAATGGGACCTCTCCTCAGTTCACCACCATACTTGTTGGCAACGGTCATCTGGCTAGTGCAGAACTGTGATTCACCAGTGAATGATATTGACTTCATTCATCAATAGTTCATGCCTTCCCGTCAAAGCACCACTCCAAAAACAGCCATTTCTGTTGTGTTATTGGAAGCTTATCCATGGGACAATAATAACCTAATCTTGCTTCTTCTAGTCTCCAACCAATGGTATCAGATGAGAATGAATGTTACAGGGAGTCCATTTCTTGTTCTCGATGGCAAGCATACGTTGAACGGGTTACGAAGTTCTTGGTGCACATAACCGCGATCCTCCCTTGGAATGGTCATACATGGTCAAACAAAAATTTGACAATGAGTATGCCTGTTCCATTGTTTCCATGCATTTCAACATCAGGCCACTGTCACATCTGAATGCCCCACAAATCTGGATATTGCATAATTCGATCAGCCAGCCAAATGGAGACCCAAGGCCTCTTTCAAATACTGTCAGGTGCTGATAACTCTGTCTCACACGAGTACACAGCATTTCCATATCCTTCACAATGATCACTTCAGATCTGACACCATTCATGCCTCTTATGTCCTACAAAACCTAGTAACAACACTGGACATGAACAACAGTAATGTACTCTGGTAACCGTTCTACTTGTCACTGAGAATTGCAACTCTAATCATTTACCCACCCACTGATGGTATGTATGTGTATGAAGTTATGTTGACCATGTCTTCTGGGTGCTTCATTTCTTTTGCTGGGCAGCATAATACAATAGAAGAAGCAGGAGATTTATTTCTAATTTATTCGGTTAAATTTAGATAGCATAAGCATGAACAGCATAGTACTAAACACTATTGTGATAGTTTATTGTTAACACAGTATAGTAATACACTGACTCACGCTACCCTATTTTACAAAAATCCAGAATTATGTGATTCATATTTCTGAGTGTTGCACACCTCTATTCCCCCACTCCGGCCACAAAGTGATCAGTTTACGACAGGTTCAGACATGCTTTGTGCAGAATCATCTTATTCACGGAACTGGTGTCATTGATAGGTTCTATGTCATTCAAATTAAGCGAATTAATTCATTTGCATCAAACAAGAAAAGAAAATCACTCTCTTTGGAATGTAAACTCAATATTAACAAAGAATTTGATGCAAAAATTAAAATCTGTGAATTGACAAAGAAGTTTGATCTACCAGAATCAAAAATCAGAACAGTTATAAAAGGCAATGAAAAAATTCTCAAAGCTGTGAAAATTGCTCAATCTTGGAATTCAAGTAGCATTCGTAAATGTCATGTTATTATCATGCAGATGGAAATAATGTTAAAATTATGGTGTGATAATCAAGTAAGAATGAAAAAGTGTGCTGATCAGAATATGGTGTGTTCTCACAGTAAGCTAATTTCTGAGAGACTGAAAGAAGAAGCTGAGAAGGCAGCCAAAGATGAAATACAGGGTGTACATAAAGTCCAGGAACACTTTCAATTATTTATTGCGCAAGAACTAAACATTGTACAGATGACACACATATTGCATTTTGAAGAGAAACTCAAAATTTTTTTTAACAAACATTCGATATGTGAACCATGAGTGACCCAGAAGACGTCAATACGATAATTGAGTTCTTGCCATACCCGTCCCAGCATGGCATCATTGACTGTGGCAGTCGCTTCCTGTACTCTCTCCTGGAGCTCTGCAAAATCATGTGGTAGAGGCGGTACATGCACCAGATCTTTAATGTGTCCCCACAGAAAAAAGTCACACGGAGTGAGAACTGGTGAGCCCGATGGCCATTTAATGAAACAGCTGTCCCCTTATGTAGCACGGCCAATCCATTGATGCGGCAGCTCTGTGTTCAGGTACCCACGAACTTCATGATGAAAATAAGGCAGAGCCCCATCCTGCTGAAAGATGGACGGAAAGTCCGATTGCATTTGAGGCATCAGCCATTGCTACAACATGTCTAAGTAGGAATACCCAGTGACAGTGCTCTCGGCGAAGAAGAATGGCCCGTACAGTTTTCGACGTGACAAGGCATGAAAAATATTTACCTTTGGGGAATCACACTCAAATTCAATTGATTCATGTGGATGCTTTGTACCCCAGATTCGACAATTAAGCCTGTTCACTTTCCCATTAATGTGAAAAGTGGTTTCGTCGCTAAAAATTAAGTGATCAACAATGCCATCACCAGCCCTATTCAGTTGCTGCAACTGGGAACAAAACTCAAAACACTTGTCTTTGTCGTCAGCACTGAGATTCTGCACACGCTGCAATTTGAATGGTTTCATAGACAGCTTCTGTTGTAGGACTTTTCACACTATCATTGGAGCCATTTTGAGTTCACAGGATGCACAACACACTGATTTCTCCACACTCATTTCACTCACACTGGGATGTCCATTTTTCTTTGCCAGGAACAGCTGTAGCACACCTGTTTTTGTTGAACTCCAACACACAGAAAGCTCGCTCCACACCTGAACTCACCATGTTTGCAACTAGTGTTGACTATCGGCAAATCACCAAACAACACTGTGGCAGTATACAAGAAAGAAAAAACTTTCAGGGTTTCTCTTGAAAATGACATATGTATGATATCTGTACAATGTTTGGTTCTTGTGCAATAAATAATTGAAAGTGTTCCCAGACTTCATGTACACCCTGTACTTAAAGCTAGTAATCATTGGTTTAGCCAGTTCAAAAGTCGTCATAGCAGGCACAGCATCACAGAAGGTAGAGAGGTGGCCAGTGCTGATAAATAGACTGCATTGCTGTACCTAGAAAAACTCACAGCAGTGACAGAAGAAAGTGGCTATATGAGCCAAACCATATTCAACTTAGATGAAACTGGTCTGTTCTGGAAGAAGCTGCCTAAAAGAACTTTTATCATGCATGAAGAGAAAAACTTTCCAGATTTTAAAACTAGCTGAGAGTGATGGATGGTGAGAATGCAGCTGGTGATTGTAAATCAAAACCCCTCTTAGTTTATCACTCAGAAAATCCAAGAGCTTTAAAAAATGCATCTAAATCTGAGTTGCCCCGCCCTCCATCTAACTCCCCACTGCACCTAGCTGCCCTATCCTCTCCCCACCTTGTCCCTGTACACTCCCATAAGCAGCACTTTACAGTCCCCCACCCCTACCATTCCGTCCCTTCCCCTCCCTGCCACTACCTCCTCCTTATCCCCACCACCCAGAATGCTTCTCTCATCATGTGCAGGTGCTCACAATCTGGCCTCAGCAAGCAGGTTGTATACGGTAGCAAAAATACAACTTTTACACACAGGTCAAAATTAGAGTAACGGGAGGATGATACAGTGAATTGTTGATTAATAGCATTACTTTAAATGGGATTTGTTTTAATTGGCAATAACTTTCAACTTCACATATGAAGTGATGTCCAAATGAATGATCAGAAAGAGAAGCCGACACCCAGAAATGAAAGTCAAAGACTAGGTCTTGGGTGACAGCTTCTTCTGAGCATTGGTTTCATCATTACTTCATATCGGAAGACAAACGTTATTGCCAATTAAAACAAATCCCACGTAAAATGAAGCTGCTAAACAATCATCTTCCCGTTACTCTAATTTTGACCCACGTATGAAAGTTGTATTTTTGTCCCTTGATACAACCAGCTAGCTTCAAACGACGGATCAGGGAGTCATTATAACATTTACAGTTTACTACAGATAATGGTTTGAGCATCTGTATGAAGCTATGAGACAAAACAATGAGCTCTGCGTTAAAGGCTTTTGGAAGCAATTCAATATTGTAGACACTCTGAGAATTATTGGAAACCTTGGAATGAAATTTCGCAAATAACTTTAAATAGTGACTGTAAAAAACTGTGTCCATATTTTTTCACCACTGAAAATCAGGGGAAATCAGCATCAGATCCAGATTTATAATGTGATTGAAGAAGTGGTCAATCTTGCAGAGACAAATTTAGAGGACGGTGATGACATTCAAGAACTGCTGGAATCACATAATCAGGAGTTGACAATTGATAAGCTTATAGAAATGCATGAGCAAGAGCAAACCACTAAACAATCTACTACTTTAGACCCAATTCAATGAATCAGAAGATCAAATGATGGTTGCAAACTTGACAAGGGGCCTTGGTTAAACTGAAAATAGGTTACAAATTTTAAACAAAATAGACTCCAATGAAAAGCAAATTTCTGCTACAAAATGGGGAATAAAAATTTTGTTAGCATGCCATGAGGAAATTTTGCACGGAAATAAAAACAAATTCTCATCAGATGAGACTTAGATTTTATGAACCTACACTTTTATACTCTTATTTCATATATATTCATCTTGTAACCTCTTTGGAAGGCACTACCCATTATCTTCAACTGATAAATTCATTTTACATTGTTGCAATGTATAATACTGCACTGTAATATAATTTGTTGTAATGTTGAACATTTTATTAAACATTTTTCTTTTACATTATACCATTTTCTTTAGTCTCTGGTCCCAACTGAACATAATTGGTATGTATTTATATGCAAAATTGGACCCCCATTTACCTCCCATCTATTACATAAGTGTGGGGTATTACTGTACATACATTTCTTGTCTTTTGTTAATGTATACCCTGACAAGTTCCATATCTCTGGAGGTTCTCCTTTGTAATGGGCTCTATGGAACACAAAGAATGAATGACTTGCTGAGCACCCATAAACTAAAAACAAACACTCTGAATGAATGAATGAAAGAGAATAAAAAAAGGTTATTATACATTGCGTAAGCATTTTTTTCTGAAATCTGTTCAAGCACAGCAGTAGGAGGGATTTGAAAAATGAATTACAGTTCAGAGAAGAAACAAAAACTTAGCAATTTTCTGATAACATACTTCTGGCTGAGATACAAAAGCACTTGAAAGCTCAGTTGAACATACTGGGTAGAGCCTTGGAAAGAGGTTATAAGATGAATAAAAATAAAATAAGAGTGTTTAGAGAGTAGCTAAATAAAGTCAGATGATGATGGGGAATTAGATGCAGAATTGGTGGGTGAGTTTTGCTATTTGGGCAGCAAAATAACTGACCACAGAAGTAACGAGGATGTAAAATGCAGTGTGGCAATAGCAAGAACATATTTTCTAAAAAATATAAATTTAAGTGTCTTTTCTGACAGAACAGTGGAACTTCGCTTAATTAGCACCTCCCATAATGTGCAGTTTGCGTAACAGCCAAAACAAATTGTAAAAAAAAATTACTCACTTAACAATCGCTGTTTTGCATAATGAGTGATAATAATTTAGTGTGATGTCACCAGCCGCTCGCATGTGGCAGGGGAAACATTCAACAATATGAACACCTTTCATTATCGGCAGCAGCGTCGTACAATGTCTTTTGCATGTACTGCAATCTGGGTATAGCACTGTTTCTGCTACCATGTTAGTGCAGCTTGTCACCACACATATTTCTAAACTTGTGTTTACACAGTGTTTTTTTTTGTGTGCAAATTGTAATAACCTTCATAGAAATGTCCCTGAAGATAACCATAAGGGAAAGAAAATGACCTTAGAATTGACAGTAAAATAATTGAAAAACACATATGTGGTGTGAGCATTTCACATACAATCGGTCTTCATCAACTATTTGCATTATCTTCAAGAACAAAGGCAAGATTAAGGAGACAGATGCTTCAAAGGAAGTGACAAGAGTATCTAAACACTGGTTCTGTATTCTGAATGATGTCGAAATGTTGCGCCTTATATGGACAATTGAAAAGCAATTGCAAGGCGACACTATTAATCATTTGTGAGAAGGCGAGAATGATTTTTGCCAACCTTTTTAAGAAGACACCTGGATCATCAGTGGATGAAGTGTGTGTTTAAGGGTGGTCGTGGGTGGTTCGAGAAGTTGAAAAGAAGAACCGGCATCCACAGCGTTGTGAGGCACAACGAAGCAGCCATGTCCAACACAAATGGAGCAGAGAACTTCATCAACACCTTCAAGATGCTTGTAGACTCTGAGAGTTTTTAATTGTGATGAGACAGGTCTATACCGGTAAAAGATGCCGAAGCGGGCACCTTTATAACAGCAGAGGAGAATGCATTGTCCAGTCACAATCCAATGAAAGGCTGTGTCACACGCCTATTCTGTGGCAATGCAAGCGGCGATTTGAGCATGAAAGCACTGCTTGTTTACCAGTCAACTACTCCATGACCCTTCAAGAAGCATGAAGGCCAGAAGAGCAGGTTAAATGTGATGTGAAGGTCCATCAACAAGGGTTTGGTGACACGGGATCTTTTTTTGTGATTGGATCAATGAAGTGGTTCTTTGGCAAAAAAATATTTGATGGAGATGGATCTGCCACTCCATGTCTTGCTTGTTATGGACAATGCTCCTGCCCATTCTCCAGGCCTATATGACCACCTCATTGTAGAATTTCAATTCATCAAGATCGAATTTCAGCCTCCCAAAACCATTCCATTATTCCAGTCTAAGGACCAGCAGATTATTTCTAACTTTAAGAAGCTCTACACCAAAGCACTCTTTGAGCATTGCTTTAAGTTGACTGAGCTACCAATCTCACTCTCAGAGAGTTTTGGAAATATCACTTCAACTTCGTTGTCCGCATCAAGATGATTGAAAAGGCATGGAAAGGGTTTACCAAGAGAACTCTCACTTATGCTAGGAAGAAGCTTTGGCCGAGTGTGTTGTCAAATATGACTCTGGGGCATTTGAGTCAGTACCTGTGGAGCCTGTAGTCAACAAGATTGTGTCTTTGGCCATGAGCATCGGACTAGAAGTGGATAACAATCATACCGATGAGCTTGTGGAAGATCACAGCCAAGAAATGACCACTGAATAGCTTATGGAGTTGCAAAGTGTTTCACAGCAGCAAGTTGTGGACGAGTTCTTCAGGGGGGGGAGGGGGGAGGGGAGAGGGAGGAGCAGGAGCAGGAGCAGGAGGAGGCAGTAACAGTAAAGCAGCAATCTTCTGGTGCAATATGAGAAATGCTGAAAGCATGGGAATCAGCTGCACCATACATTGAAAATCATCACCCCCACATACGCTACAAATTTGTCTGACAATAATGCTGTGTTGCATGTTCAAGAAGCGTTGGGAGAAACAAATGACTACAGATAGCTTCCTAGTAAAAAAGAATTAGTTATGTACCCTGAATAATAAAGTACATGATAATGTATGTATAACTTTCTTTGAATGAATGGCATAAATAAGATAAAACTTTCAGTACTTTGTCCACATGGACCACATTATTGTATTTTATGTTAATTTACATGGGATAAACTGTTTCACTTAACGACTGCTTCACACTATGTGTAAGATTCTGGAACAAATTATGCTCGCCATGCAAGGTTCCACTGTATTTTTCTATGTTGTTGAGGTATGTGGAAGTGAAACATGGATAATAAACAATATGGACAGAAAGAGAACAGAAGCTTTCAAACTTGACTAAAAGAATGGATTCATTGATAGGGCACACTCTGAAGCATCAAGGTATAGTTAATTTGGTAACAGAGAGAAGTATCTGGAGGAGGGGGTTGAAAATTGTAAAGGAGACAGTGCTTTCTTATAAAACTTCTTGCACAGGCTGCTAACAAAGTAACATCATACGTCTATTTTGTTTGGTGTTATGCACAAATCTGAGGTGAATTTTTGAAAATAAGAACATACAAAAAATATAACTGTATAAAACAATTTGGAAGGCTTATTCCAATAATTTTTTTTATAAATACTTCACAAACACTTGATGTGGCCACACTTGGTGTTGTTATACATATCTAATGGTGACTAACTTCATCTCATACGTGGATATATTATAACTTACCACAACCATAGCAACAGTAAGGTGGTTAGGCTATGTGGACAATGGTTATTTATAGTCATTATATTATTCACTGAGCTAAATAGGTCACTTTTGATGCTATTATCAACCCACAATAGTATTCTACAGTAAAAGTATACGTGATATTTTATGATTTCTCGCCATGATCAGGTTGACTGCATTCCTCACTAAAACAAATATGGTACCATAGATGCAACCACACCAGATGGATATCTATTGAGAGGCCTGGCTAACATGTGGTTTCTGAATAGGGACAGCAGACTTTTCAGTAGCTGTAGGCGCAACACTCTGGATAATTGACTGATGTGGGGCCGTGTAATATTCAGTCAACATGGTCATGCAATGTTGTTGCTGTGAATGGCTGAAAGTAGAGGAAACTACAGCTATTCTAGTTTCTGATAACACATAGCTCTGCATGATTTAATGATGATGGTATCCTTCTGGATAAAATGTTCTGCAGGAAAACAGTCTTCATTCTGATCTTCAAGCATGGACAACTCAAAAACATGTTGTCATCAGGAAGAAAAAATTTGTTTGGGTATTATTGGGGAGAAAGTTTGCTCCCTTAATTGGTTAGGAGGGTTACAAAATTTAAAAACAGAAACAGATAAGGTGAAGTTTGATATAATGAGAATTACTGGAGCGTATTGGCAGGAACAACAAGACTTGTGGACACATGAGTACAGATTTACCCACACAAAATCAAACAAGAATAGGTCAAATAATTGGAAAAGTAAATATTAATGTGTACGACCTACTATTAACAGCATAGTGGGGGCATTACGGTAGCAGAGATAGATAGAAAGCCAATGACTAACACAGTAATAGGTTAACATCATACTACCTCTGCAGATGACGAAAAGGCTGAAAGAATGTATTATGAGATAAAATAAATTATTCAGATCATTAAAGGAAATGAAAATCTGTGATGAGCAAGTGGAATTCAATAGTAGGAAGGTAAAAATAGGAGGAGAACATGGACTAGGGTGAGTGTTGTGGGCTTCACTCTGATGACTGGTTTGGTGCAGCTCTGCATGCTACTCTATCCTGTGCAAGTCTCTACATCTTTGAATAACTATGGAACTTACATCCTTCTGAATATGCTTACTGTATTCATCTCTTGGCCTCCCTGTACAATTTTTACCGCCCACACTTTCCTCTAATATTCAATTGATGATCCATTGATTTCTCAGAATGTGTCCTACGAACTGATTCCTCCTCCTAGTCAGGTTGTGCCACAAATTTCTTTTCTCCCCAATTCTGTTCACTACCTCCTCATTAGTTATGTGACCTACCCACCTCATCTTCAGCATTCTTCTGTAGCACTACATTTCAAAAGCTTCTATTCTTCTTTTGTGTACGCTGTTTATCATTCATGTTTCACTTCCATGCATGGCTGCACTCCATATAAATACTTTCAGAAAAGACTTCCTACAACTTTGATCTATATTTCTTGCCATTGCTAGTCTACATTTTATATCCTCTCTACTTTGGTCATCATCAGTTATTTTTCTGCCCAATTAACAAAAATAATCTACTACTTTAAGTGTATTGTCTCCTAATCTAATTCCCTCAGCATCATCTGATATGATTCAACTACATTCCATTACCATTGTTTCGCTTTTGTTGATTTTCGTCTTACATCCTCCTTTCAAGACACTGTCCATTCTGTTCAACTGCTCTTCCAAGTCCTTTGCTGTGTCTGACAGAATTACAATGTCATCGGCTAACTTCAAAATTTTTATTTCTTCTCCCTAAACTTTAAAATTCCTACTTCAAATTCTTCTTTTCTTTCCTTCACTGCTTCCTCAATATACATTAATGCTAGGCTACAACACTGTCTCACCCCCCTTCTCAACCATTGCTTCCCCTTCACACCCCTTGATTCTCATAACTGCTGTCTGGTTCCTGTACAAGTTGTAAATAGTCTTTCACTCACTGTATTTTATCCCTGCTATCTTCAGAATTTCAAACAGAATATTCCATTCAACACTGTCAAAACCTTTCACTGAGCCTACAAATGCTAGAGATGTCAGATTACCTTTTCTTGGCCTATCTTCTAAGATAAGTATTTCCTTATGTGTATAAGTATTGCCTTACATGTTCCTACATTTCTCTGGAATACAAACTGATGTTACCCAAGGTTGGTTTCTGCCAGTTTTTCCATTTTTCTTTAAAGAATTCATGTTAGTATTTTGCAACCGTGACTTACTAAATTGACAGTTTGGTAATATTCACACCAGTCATCACCTGCTTTCTATGAAATTGGAATTACTAACTTCTTTTTTGAAGTCTGAGTACAGGGTAAACAAATGAAAAGGGAAAGTGCCTGGTATAATTTTGCACATAGCACACTTTAATCATGATTAAGACTGGGATGAAGAATTATGAAAGAAGATTGTCTATGAGGAAAAGGTTGGAGATGCCAAAAGATTTCCGACAGATTATGAAAGAGTAAGACAGAGGATTCAATACAACATCTACAGTACAGAACATTTCCACTGGCAAATGTGGACTATGACCATAGTTTATTGGTTATGAACAGCAGATTGAAACTGAAGAAGTTTCAGAAAGTTAGGAAATTGGGGGGATGGGATCCAGATAAGTTAAAAGAACAGAAGTTGTATGCATTTCAGTGCCAGCATTAGACAATGATTTACTAGAACAAGGAACAGGAGAACAATGCAAAACAGATGGGTAGCTTTGAGGGATGAAATAGTGAAGGTTGTAAAGAATCAAATATGTAAAAGGACATCAGCTAGTAAAAATCTTAGATAACACATGATAAACTGAATTTAAGTGAAAAAAGAAGAAATACAAAGACACAGCAAATGAAGCAAGAAATGGGAATAAAGACATCTAAAAATGAGATTGGCAGGAACTACAAAAAATATGCACAACAGTTAAAGGCTAGCAAAGAAATACAAAATTGTAGAAGAATGGATGACTAAAGGGAAGTTAGATGCTGCCTGCAGGAAAATTAAGGAAATTTTGGGGAAAAAGAGGTACCTGTATGAACATTAAGAGGGCAGATGGCAAGCCAGTGCCAGCAAAGAAGTGAAGGATGAAAGTGGAAATAATGAACATACAGAAGAGCTACACAAAGAAAATAAACTTGAAGACAACATTATGGAAACAAAAAAGAAAGTAAATGAAGGTAAGATAAGAGATCCGATGTTATGAGAAGAATTTAACAGAGCACTAAAGTTTTAAGCTGAAAAAAAAGCACTTGGAATAGAAGACATTGTCTCAGAATCAGTAAGATTCCTGGTAAAAATAATCCACCTAGTATGCAAAATATATAAACAAGGTGAAATATAATCAGACTTCAAGAGGAATGTAATAATTCCAGTTTCAAAGAAAGCAGGTGAATATTACTAAACCATCAGTTTAATAAGTTATGGTTGCAAAATAATGACACACTTTATTTACAAAAGACTGAAAAAACTGGTAAAACCTGACCCCAGAGAAGAACAGTTTGGGTTCCAGAGGATTGTAGGAAAAATGTGAGGAAATACTTATAATACATGACACACTGAAGAAATGTAAACCTACATTCAGAGCATTTGTAGGTGGATTTTAACAGTGTAAACTGGAATGACTTTTTGAAGTTCAGAGGGTAGCAAGGATAAAATACAGGAAGGGGAAGGCTATCTACAATCTGTACACAAACCACATCGCAGTTATCAAAGTCAAATAACATGAAAGAGAAGCAGTAACTGACAAGATAATGGGACAGGGTTATACCCCGCATAGCTGATAGTATCCAGTCTGTAGACTGAGCAAGAAGTAAAGGAAACCAAGGAGAAATTTGGAGAGAGGATTAAAGTTCAGGAAGAAGAAATTAAAATTTTGTGGTTTTCCAGTCACATTATAATTCTGTCACAGACGCTAAAGGACTTGCAAGACCATTTGGTCAGAATGGATGCCATCTTGAAACTGTAACTAAACACGGGATTCTTTCTCCCCGTTATGTTTTTCTTCCTATCACCATTTTTATCTTTGGTGGTGTTATTTTTATGATGTACACAGTACCAAAAATCTCAAATATTGCCACAGGCTTTTCTAACTTAACTTTAGTATTTATTACATTTCTTTTGCCAAAACCATGATGATCACGAATACCAGTAACATACACTTTATTATCATTGTTTATGTGTAAACACACACCCAATAACAAACATCCTGATAAAGTAAATCAAAAATATATGAACACAAGTAAAGCAATTACATAGATAATGTTGAAAATACCATAGTAACTTTTGAACACATTTAGTTTCAGAGTAATTAGCATTCATAGTTAAAGCATTGTTTTTGAAATGGAATTCCATATTTTCGCAAACTAGCTAACATAATTTAATGGAAATTATTATTTTATCTAAAAGTCCTCAGTCAAAACAAATCTTATTCCACTATTCAGTTATTCAGAAATTGAAATCTTTAACTGCAACTAACGGAAATACAGCAAGTAACAATAGCTGAATGTAATTTTAATTATTGCAAACTTATAAAAGGAAACTTTCAGAAGTCATTTTAGTCAGTCTGCAGAAGGTGCAGATTTTTATCTAACTTTTGCATCCAGATCATTCTGTAATTCAGTGACTGATTGTGAACTTGCAATTAATCTCATGAACTTTGTTAATCTTCAATAATGTATTCTGCAAACTGTGACAATAGTCATGAACTGTGAACTGTGTTATTTTCAAATTATACTTACTGTGCATAGCGGATTTGTTATGATATTACTACCTACTTGGAAGGACAATGTAATTAGGCAGTGTGTTAATGATTTATTGACTACATGTTAATTATTGTGTTCAATTATGTCTATGTTAGGCTACTGCTCTCGAACTATTGTCATTATAGGACATCAACCAAGTGCAGTATGTGACTAATTTCATCTCTGCATAAACTATGTTTGATGACACACTATCTAACCATAATGTGTAGGTTATTCAACATCACAGTTCAATTAAAGTGTTTGAACTGTAAACTGGTGCAGATCCCATTATTTAAAATAGCCTACTTCAGAAACCACTTTTCCGTCAGATTCGACAGAGGCACTGCTACCGATCGCATATTACCACACAGGTACATAACGTAATGTTACAAAACAGGATTGTGAGATGAATATCAACAAAGATTAAATAAAGCCACTAAAAGAAGTAGATAAGTTTTGTTATTGGCACAGCAAAATAACTGAAGATCGCCGAGGTAGTGAGGATACAAAATGCAGACTGCAACAGCAATGAAATGTTCTGAAAATGAGAAATTTGTTAATATCAAATATAAATTTAAGAGTTAGGAGGGGTTTTCTGATGTTATTTGTTTGAAGTGTAGCATTGTGTGGAAGGAAATGTAGGTGATACAACAGTTCAGTCAAGAAGAGAACAGAATCTTTTGACATGTGAGCTACACAACAATGCTGATAAATAGATGAGTAGATCAGATAACTAATGAGGGGATACCAAATCAAATAGGAAAGAAAAGAAATTTATGGCACAACTTTACTAAAAGAAGGGATTGTTTTATAGAACATGTTCTGAGGCATTAAGGAGTCATCAATGTTATAATGTACTGTAGTGTGAGGGCACAAATTATAGAGGAAGACCAAAGCTTGACTGCACTAAGGAGGTTCAAACGCATCAAAGCAATCGTAAGACAGAAGACAATGATGACGGCAGCAACAGTACCACCAACCACACATCACTCATAACATCTGTTGCACCATAAATAATTTATTGGGCACAGCTGACTAAAATTGGGACACATTCCACAGCCAGTAAAGTAGGCCGCTGAACTACGTGAGTTCGAGCTTGCCAGGCAAAGTTAAATCAGTTATTTTCTAACTACCTAAAGTCAACAGCCCTTACTGTTTCAATTGTAATTTACCATGACAGGATTTACTAAAAGATGGGCACACAAAATGCATGTGTACTTGTATAAACAATTTGAATCTTCAAGAATTCTGCTCAAAAGAATTGCTGCAGTCATACCATACAGGATTTTTGCAAACTGAAAAATGTGAAATGAGTTTTTACATGAATTACATGCAATATTTTCTCTTACTTTCTGCCAACAAACTACATCATACAGAGATACAAGATTGGAGGGTTCCTCTTTCAGTGACATAACAATTACCACGATCTGATATGACATCCATTTAGTATTATGATTTGAAAAAGGATTCTCAGGGTACAGACAACAAAGTATCAAAGAAAACTATTCATTAGTGTTGTTTCATAGAAATATCAAAAATGCATTGTATTTTCAACTGTTATTCCTACATCAGTTCTAAACTTTGAATCATTTTCAGATAAATTTCTAGAGAATTTTCTGGTTTATGATACAAAAGTGGATTAGATATAGGCAAATAATACATAAAATACAACAGAACTGATAAACAGTTTCTAATAACAATGAAAGCCATTCAACTACTTAAAGCTTGGAATAAATTTTCAAAGATAGTTGAACATAAAAATATCTGATTTATTCTGAGGATAAAATTGTGTACTAAATGTAAAAATAATTTTACTAATTTTGTACAATTTTATCATTTATTTGGGGTCACTGCGAAAATGCATTAGACTGTAATATCTGATTGTAACGGCAGAGATGAGTGATGAATACATTATTAACAAACCTGATGTTATCTAGCCAGTTATATGAATCATATTAATAAATGACTGGAATGTGCTGATTATTTTTCCTTCTAGTGTTGTATTTGTAAATATCTCTGTTACTCTCAAACTGAAATGGATTGTTAACAACAAATTTCATATTTGATTAAAGTATTAAAAGGTTGTGGTTAGTATTTCCTATTGCTTAAACACTGCCCCACACATAATTATAACTACTTTCTTTTGTGTAATGAATGCTTTTTGTCTAAGTAAGGGGTTGCCACAGAACATTATCTTTCAGCTATCGATGAATGGAAATATGCCAATTATCTTAACTTATTGATATGTCCTCAAAGTTGGCAATTATTTTAATATTCTTTCCAGTTTAAGTTTTCTTGAATATGCACTTCCAAGATCTTAGAACATTTTATCACATTTCTCATTTTTTGTTGGTACACTTCATTAATAGGTATTGGGGTATATTTGACACTACAAAATTGAATGAGCTGCATATTTTTAAAGTTTCAAGCTAGTCCATCTGTGTAAAACCAATAAGTTTAATAAAAACATAATTTACTTTGCAATCTCCTACATCACTTAATGTTTCCTCTGTTAGGTGATTGTATCTTATTGTTAGCTTTTCACATTATTTGCCAACATTACTGCATTATGATTACTTATAAATATTGATTATGTTGGATTCATGAAAGATTATTGTTGTTTTTGTTCTCTCTCAGTTGCTGGTGGTGAAGATAGTACTGTTGGTTGCAGGAGCGGAGGTTGTGGCAATGCTTATTGTGATTTCAAACTACTTTGATATGTTTAAAAGTGAATAAGAATGGCAGAAGGACAGAACAAAGGACAGACCACTCAATTAAGTACTTAAAATATTCAATTTTGTGATCATATGTGAGTAATGTTACAATAATAAACAGCACACATATAAGAATGCTAAATGAGAACCAAAATTTATTCAAAACCTGTCAACATAGATTTGTCATTAACTCACACCAAACAAGAGGCTGTTTGCATACATGTACCAAAGGAAACTAAAAGTCTGCCTCACAAGTCAAAGACATGCAATGTGTTCACTAGCACTTACACGAACACGCATCGGAGGTTGTGGAACTTGAAGGCTGGCGTGGCTAGGTGATGTTGGCATTACCATTGTTGCTGTCTGCAGTTCAATGATGTTGCTCGTTACATAAGGAGGTGAATGGGAATAGAACTGAATTGGCAGGTTGCCAGCAGGTAAAAGGTACACCAGTTTTAACCTGTCAAGCAACACGGGTGCCAGTTCACTGCTGTACAGGATTTTTAGAATATGCTCATTGCATGCTAAAGCTTGGGAAGAGCAGGTGTAAGGCAATTGAAGTGGGGTGTGAAAAACATATTTCTTCAACATTACATCTGAACACTTTTGTAAGTCCTCATGGATAAAAATGTTGCTTTCTCTGTGGCGGGATGTCAGTGAAGGGTGAAGCTTGGAGATTAGATGTTTCACCTACTACAGTAGAAACAGCAGTTCCTGTGCAGAGGGGAATTGTCGTAGCATCAAAAATTCTGACAGAAGCCGTAGTGTTTCCCTGTAGACCACTTCATCAGATGATGTACTGATATCCTGCAAGACTGCAGTATGGAGACCAATTGACACTAACAGTTGTGCCGCTGTTCAGATTGTATTGTGGCACATAAGTGCTGCTTTTATCATATTGTGCCAGTGTTACACCATCCTGCTGCTAGTGGGGTAGTAATTATTTGTATGATGGTGGAAATCATGCAATTAAATGAGTTTGCTACAGCAACAAACAACAGGCCTATAGGAATGCTAAAAGAGTACCAAAATATGTTTGCAATTTGCAAACAGAGGTTCATTATAAACATGCACAAAAAAAGAAACTGTCTGCATACAGGTATGAAAGAGAACTGAAAGTTTGCTTCAGAGGTCACAGAAATGCAAAGTGACTACCAAGGACTATACGTCTACTCCCAGGGTGAATTTTTCCTGGTCACCCAGGTGGAGAACATAATCGAGCAGAGGCAACTTATTCA
Organism: Schistocerca nitens; assembly: GCF_023898315.1. NCBI lineage: Eukaryota > Metazoa > Arthropoda > Insecta > Orthoptera > Acrididae > Schistocerca > Schistocerca nitens. The sequence goes on from NC_064614.1 coordinate 450,546,589, forward strand.
AAAAGAGTTCTGCATCATTATACTTTGATGCTTAGAAATCATAACTGAGATGCAGCAAGTTGCTTTTCAATAAGGCAAAAATGATAATGCAGTAGGGTGACAATTGGCAAAACATTATGGTTTCACCACGGATTCATCTTACAATTTGTGAGGCAGTGCATGCCTTACAAGGTTATATAACTTACTGTAAGCTATTATGTGGAAATAGCTGTCACGCACTTAGCGTTATGTTCCCCCAATGAGCATTTTTTAACAGGCTGGTTTCTAAATAACATTTGTATCCCTACAATAGGAACATAAAAGCTAGCATGTGAGTTCTGGAATGGGATGGTCACTGCATGATAGGTTGCTACCCAATTCTTGCAGAACCATAAAATTATTTTAATTAAATTTCTTTATAAAGCTTTAGACAAAAGAAAGAAATGCTTAGATATGTCCTTAATGTTTTAAATAAAAGAAAATACATGAATCTTTTACAATTACCTTCACTCGAACTTTGCTCCCTTCTTCTCCAGAAACAATTTCTACAGTGACCAATCCAAGATTATCATCTGTCAATACCTCTGTTTCTCTCATAGGAGACGAACTTTTGCGTTTCACTCCAGTAGGGTGTGGTGTTTCTAGTACACCTCCCATCACAAATGGTACAGTCTGTATTGGTAGTTTTACCTGTTTAAACATCCATATATTCTGTGCACCATGGTAACCAAATAACAGGTAAATTTATTGACAAACACAATTTCAAAGTACAATAGCCATACTTAGCATCAGAATTTTACTGCATGAACAGACAACAGGCAAATTAATGATATTAAAAAAGATACACAGAGTGCTCATTTCGAAACAAGACATCCTTATAACACAAGCCACACAAAATATAAAAAGCATTGGCAGAAAATGGGTTTTACCTCTTTCTCCATAACAGGACTACTTTTTTTTTCAGGCTTTACTGTGAGGACCGAGGCAAGCTCAGGTATGGGCAGGCAGACAGGCCGACGAGTTCCATAAAGAGTGTAATATAGGTCCACAATATCACAGCGCAGTTTTGAATCATGTGACAGCATGCAACTAATAAAGTAAATTTGTTAGATACAAATATAGACGTTTACAGGGTATAATGGAAGAAGAATAAATAAAAATACACTCAACTGGAAGAACACAAGTGGGTTTTAAAAAAATGAAAAAGAAAAAGATATGTATACATAATATAATGGGCAAGTTGTTTGGAAAATACGTTACTTTTATTCTTATGTATGCAAGTTGTTCTATTTTGTGTATATATTCCAGCATTTCGTGTAAATCTTTACCAGTATATTTGAATGAATACCACCTGTTTCTCAGTGAGTGTCCCTTGTTTTACACATAGAAAACATGAAACACCAGAATACACACACACAAAACCAGAATCACTTTACACACATTCATAAGAAAAAGACAAATATACACTGATGAGCCAAAGCATTATATCCATCTGCTTAATAGCTTGTTTGTCTGCTTTGGAACAAAATACATCACTGATCCTGTGTATCAGGGATTCAACAGTTTGTTGGTAGGTATGTGGCATTACATGTCTACACACAAGTCATGTAATTCGTGTAAATAATGGGCCTCTGATTTGTGTACATTGTAATGGTGCCCAATACAACCAACATAGGCTCCATAGGATTTACACCAGGCAAATTTAGTCACCAAGACATCAATGTGAGTTCACTACAGTGCTCCTAAAACTGTTGTAGCATGTTTCAGGCTCCAAGACATGGACAATTATACTGCTGAAAGAGGACATCACAGTCAGGGAAGACATCAAACACAAAGGGGTGCAGGTGTTTGCAGTCATCAGCATGTCTTCGATTACTACCACAGGTCCCATGCAAGGGCAGGAGAATGTCTCCCATAGCATAATACTGCTCCCATTAGCCTGGGTCCATGGTACACTGCATATTTCAGGCTGCTGTTCATTTCAATGATGGCACTTGTCGAGACAACTGTTGACCTAATATAGAAAATATATGATTCATCTGAAGAGCCAACATATTTCCATTGATTGATAGTCGAATCCCAACGGTCCCACGCCCACTGCAATCATAACTGACGATTTCATAGGGTCAACTTGTGAATACATACGCGTGGTCTGCTGCGGAGCCCCATGTTAACAATGTACGATGAATGGCGTGCTCCGAAACACTTGTTTTTTTGCACTAGAATTGTGCTCTTTCAGTAGAGATGCCACAGATCGTCAGGTATCCTATTTTATAGAGCACACAAGCCTCCGAAATCCATGTTCTGTGAAGAGTCATGAATGTCCAAGCATTTAGCACCTAGTGGTAGTTTCACTGTTCTTCTATCCCTTTCCATGGATACTCACAATACTAGTATGTGAACATTTGACCAGATTTGCCATTTTCAAGATACTTACTCGCAAATTCTGCATAATAATAATCTGCCCTTTGTCAAAGTTGCTTATCGCAATGGATTTCCAAATTTGGAGCCCATATCTTTGCTAGGGTGATCCCTTGTCCATGTCTGCTCCACTTGCGTACTTTTGTTATCGTGTCAATGTGCCTGCAACACCACCAGGCAGCATCCAAAGTCGCAGTGAGCAGCAGTCATAATGTTTTGGCTTATCAGTATATTTTACAAACACATAAAGCAGTTCACAGGGAAATAAAACCCAATAATAATGTTGAAACAATGGAAAGTAAGATGAGATATGCATGCTAGAATATAAATAAATTTAAAACTGTACTTTGTCATAAACAATGTAAATTAAGTAATAACACAATATTTTTTATTCTTAATCTTTTTTTTCTGAGTTTTTGCTTTCTAACACCCATTTACACATACAGATTAAATGTGGACGACTTGGCTTGGACACTCTTCTGTAGCCAAAGGCTGCTCATGTTATATACAAAATACATGAAAAATCAAAGAAAATCTTTGGATGGTTGGGTATGTGTGATTGGGAATGGTTTGAAAAGAAATACAGTAAGAATGCAAGATGCCTTCATTAATTCTCATTACGCATTTTGAGGGCTTCTACTGGAGGCTGAGAATATATCATTTTGAACAGAAACTCATGTCTGGAAAGGATCATTTCCATGCTACAGGAACAAATGAAGTAATTTATCTCACTCTTCTTTTGTCTGCTGTGCGTAATGAATATGTTGGACAAAGAAATGAGTTACACAATGAAAATGAATCACAGCATTTACTTTCCCAGCTGCAATTGTTGTCTAAAACTGACTGCATTAACCACTACCTGAGGAAGCGGAGTCATACATCAACCGTAAACAGAATAAGAGGAGGAATGCAGTACAGTCTCTGACTGGAAGTTGCTATGATAGCTGTCTCATACACAACTAGTCTTAATTAGTTTGTTATTCTCATCCAGGTATAGCAGTAGATGAAGATATTGTAAGTCAGTAAAAGATAAGATAGCAAGTATAAAATGTCACACAGTTATACTGTCTGCTTCGACTGGCCTTTAGTAATGGGCATTGTTATCACATCAACTGGTTGTATATGTGACAATTAAGAAATTCACAGTGAATTAATATTGCAGAATCACAAAGTAGACCTGAGAGAGTAGAATACATTATTTTGCCCTTTTGTTACTGCAGGGTGGAAACCATATGTTATAGGACAAGAGTTCGTATTCAAAATAATATGTACTCATCCATATTACAGACCTCAAGGAGCAAATGTGAATTTAGAAACACACTGTACAGTGGAGAAAGAGGAATGTGATGCATGAGAGAATTTTTTAAAAAATTAACTTGTAGTCAGATCAAGGTATGTGACCTTTAAAACATCTATATAATAATTTACTATGTCCAAGACAGCTTAAAATTTACTATGTTCACATTAACATATGCATCACTTGACTGCCACCTTTAGATGTGATTAATTCATTACAAGCTTTGTCAAGATGCATAACAATTCCAGTTAAGCATTCTGAAACATTATAAAATCTTATAAAACGTGAATGAATCCATCACATCAGCACATGTTAAAAGACTAAAATTAAAATTCTGCCGTGTGCTATTTATATATGGATTATGGAACAGAGGGTTACAGAAAATGAGGGAAATGGGGGGGGGGGGGGGAGGTTACTAAGGCCATTGTGAAGCGGAGTGGATAACAATTTGCTATGTGTTTACTGTATGCAAGTTTTTAAAATAATGCCTTAAAAGCATAAGCACAAATAAAATGTTATCAGATTTTAAATTTTTAAAGTTCTAGAATTTTTAAAAAGTAAGAAAACGAAGTCAATTCTAAGATCACAATTAACATAGACTTCAGAAGAATATGCACTGTGGATGTTTTCTGAAGGACAGCTAGTACAAAGACTATAAAGTAGTATTCAAATGATAAGTAGCTTTCCTAACAAAGATTCTTTCCTTAACTACTCTGCTCAAGTTAGGAGGACCTGGAACCTTAGAGGAATTTTTCTTTGTGTGGGTGGTCTCCTCTCATAAAATCCAAAGTGTAAAAACAGTTGTACACAATTTACACATTCACATGTGACCAAAGCTGCTGTTCCTCAACATTTACATTTTACACACACACACACACACACACACCTTCTGCTTCATAATTACACAGCTTAATTATTTGCACTATGTAAAAATGTAGGATCTATTTCAACTTCAGTTCAGCTAATTTGGTTTTTCTGTGGTTTGCATTGTTTGGTGGAGAATTTGGTTCAAATGGCTCTGAGCACTATGGGACTCAACTGCTGTGGTCATAAGTCCCCTAGAACTTAGAACTACTTAAACCTAACTAACCTAAGGACATCACACACATCCATGCCCGAGGCAGGATTCGAACCTGCGACCGTAGCGGTCGTGCGGTTCCAGACTGTAGCGCCTTTAACCGCTCGGCCACTCCAGCCGGCTGGAGAATTTGTTCCTAACAAGCTATATTTGTAACTCATTCTGCTTTCTGACTTTCCAGACAGTTGAAGCACAGTATCAGTTGACCTCACAGGTCCAGAATTTTTAGGACAGATATGCTCGGAGCTTTCTGCTGTTGTGGCTGTGGCAGTGGCAGTGGCAGTGGCATGCTTTGATATACCATAAAAGAAGCTGTACTCTGGGTCTCAAGCGGATGTTTTGTTCATGTGTGATATAACTGTATCAGAATAAAAAAAAAAATCGATAAAATTAATTCTGTGATACAAAAAAGATGAATTAATATTCTGAGTGAGAGTTATATATATATATATATATATTTGAAAATCTTCTCACAGTTGTTTCCAGTTACTATGTGTCTTCCCATTAGGCAAGTGACAATGTAGACTTAAAGAACTGGTAACAGTTTTTTGAGCACAAAAAGAGACACCACGATGTGATACTGCATGGTAGTAGCACCAAAAAAATCAGAGTAGTGCATCATTGCCAAAGACCTGCAAAAAGTGTCACAAGTCCGAGCAAAATATTTGGAGTGCACTATTGTGCAGGACTTCAGAAATTTTATTGTAGACTGCTTGTGGTCAAAAGAATATTACACACATTTCTGTGAAGCTACTGTCTTTAAAGCAGTCAAGTATTAGTACTAATAGATATAGTAACCAAGACACTTAAATAAGGGCAATAAAGTAAAAATGAATCGGAGTTCACAGGAATTATGATTTGCAGAAAACTCATGCTTGCACACATCACTAGATTTCTGAAAGCATTATTAGTTCAAAAGGAATCACACTGCATTGCTACAATACTCAATAGTTTTACGAGACAGGAAGAACAGGAGAAAAATGTGGCCATGTTTATAAAAGAAGTGAAAGTGAGTCAAAGAGGAATGAAAACATGAGAACGATCAACAAGCAGAGGAATGAAAATGGGAAAATGAAGATCAGGATGAACAGGAAAAGGCATGTCAGGAAGAGAAGAAAGAACAGGTGGAACAGAGCACCTAGAAAAATTCTAAAGGTAGAACAAAAATGATAGAAAGCAGAAAACCAATAACATCCAAGCTGAAAATGGGTTGGAAATTCAAGAAACGAAAGTGAAGACAGAACATACATAATTCCCACCAATATTAAGCCTCTCATTGTATTTTGTAACCAGCATGTAATACCATTCTCATATAAATCTGCTGCCTAAACATAACTTTCCGTAATTTAAACATTCTGTAGCAACTGCATAAAGCACACTTCTGACACTTGAGGAAACTCATCACACAACACTGAAATCATAAAGTGTCAATTCTCTCTCACTTTTTCATCAACTTTCTGCATCAAATCATCGGTAATGACTGAAGGTCACCCACTTCGTTCCTCATCATGTACGTTTATATGGCCATCTTTAAAGGCTCTCTCCCATTTCCACACCATCCCACTGCTCATAAGTGTCAAGAAGAGTGCTTTATGGAATTGTTACAGAACATTCAAAGTATAAAAATTTATGCTCAGGCAGCAGATTTCTATAAGGATTGTATTCACAGCTGGTTGTGTGATAAAGGAAGTAGCTTAATATTGATTGGATGCTAAGAAAAACACACCTCATACAATTATGGAAGAATATGGTGGAGAAGATAGAGAAACATTGTAAAAGGTAGATATAGCTAGTTCTGAAGCCTCTGAACTGTCTTATGAAAATGAGAAAGTTTGCCAAGAGTTTAAAAAAATGGTGGTGTAGATCAATACCACGAAAACCAAGTTAAAAGAAATGAAGGCTGTGGCAGAAGAATAAAGGATCTGCAAAAACATATTATACATCTGACATCCATGGATATTGGCACAATCAACTACGTAAGCTCAATGGCTCTGCCACATATGGCAGTAAAAAACAAAAGCTACTGCTGTACACACCATCTGACCACAAGGAAAACTAAAAAAAAGTTTCATAGCTGGCTGAAGTAGGTGGTCAAAGCAGTTGCCCCCAGCAAGCAGCCTTCCTCAGCCAACCTCACACCTGCCACTATACTCCGCCACCACGTAACACCTTAACATCGCCAAACTTTGCCATGACTTGTCCTCCTGGACCTCCAAAGGGAACTTTGGCTGGTCAGTAGCGCTCTGTACAAGGTGATCAACTTGTTGAACACCCATCAGTACTGTTTTTCAGTACCCTTTGCCTGATGGCCTGCAAATCTTTGTCAGATATTTAAAGTATTCTTGACTGTTTTGGTGATACACACTAACATTTGTCAGAAACATTCTGAAGTGTCACATGAAGTTATGAAGTGTGGTATATCTGGGTATGAAAGTTTACATTTTACAGTTATGAAGTGACTTTGCTTATATTGTAATCTGTCAACAGTGAGCCTCCTCCATAAATTGGGAACTTATTACCTGGTTAGAAGGCTCCATGTTTGTAACTGTTGAAGTTTACAACAAACAGGTCCACAAGAAAGTTCATTCCACAACAAGAACTTCAACGAATCATTTCATGTTGAGCTATTGGGATGGCAAAGTTGTAAATTAAGAGTTTATGGTTCAAATGGTTCAAATGGCTCTGAGCACTATGGGACTCAACTGCCGAGGTCATTAGTCCCCTAGAACTTAGAACTAGTTAAACCTAACTAACCTAAGGACATCACAAACATCCATGCCCGAGGCAGGATTCGAACCTGCGACCGTAGCGGTCTTGCGGTTCCAGACTGCAGCGCATTTAACCGCACGGCCACTTCGGCCGGCAATTAAGAGTTTACAAATAGATGATGAGTTGAGTAGTTGCCAACAGTGTGAGTAAGCATTTCTACACCATATAGGTCATAGTAATAACAAATCCAAGTACAAACATATGGCTGAATGACCCAAACTACCATAGGGAAAAAGCAAGATTTAAGAAATTTTGTAGAAAGAAACATTCCAAAAATATTTAGATTACCCTTCAAGAGAAGATATTTTACAACCAGCAGTTTTACATGGTTACCAACAGTCAGTATGAGAGAGGCTTTTAGGCCACAAAGAGACTTACTGGAAACGTATAAAACATATGAAAAGGTCAGTGAATGATTGCTGAGAAGAGGCATGGGCTAGGGGCATAAGAGAATAGTGTGAAAGGAGAACTACGGTTTAATATTCTGTTGTAGATTAGATATTTAGAGACGGAACACTAACTTGAATTGAGGGTGGATGGGGAAGGAAATCATCCATGTCCTTTTCAAACAAACCATCCCAGTTCATACCTCAACAGGTCCACGGAAATTATGGAAAACCTTCATCTGTATGGGCAGATTAGGATTTGAGCCACTTTCCTCCCAAATGCAGGTCCTGTGTCTTACCATTGCATGACCTCACTTGATATCACTGATGCAAAAGAGAGCATCACAGCAATAGAAGAAGATGAACTGGATTCTGAAGTAGTTGTAATCAAGTGAAAGCATAGCGTGCAATTGTACAGTGAAGTGATAGTTTCTGACATGAGGAACAAAAGCCAGCAACAACTTAGTTGTCAATGCAGGACAGTTTAAGGTATGATTCTGGCCACTTAGGATGCTGAACACGGTACTGGACTGCTGATTTATTCATTTTGTAACTCATGAAAGCTGTATATGATAACTGATGTAAGTGTATGCGACAGATCATCACCATCATCATCATCATCATCATTTTCATTGTTATTATCATCATCATCATCATCATCATCATCATCATCATCATCATCTTATACAGTTTCCAGCCACTGTTCAGGTCTGTCTGGAACATGTCTTCCCATCATCTCTATCTCCACCTTGATCCAGTCTTCACCTGTATTTTACAAATAGTATTTCATTCCTTCCAGCGATCTGTCTCTTAGTATTCCCCCAGGTTTTTCCCCTTCCTCTTCACCTCGTGTCTTTCTGAATATCCTCTTCTCCTATACTTGTTTCACATATCGGTACCATCTAAACCTTGATTTCTCTGTCTTACCCTGTAATGGTTTCCTCTTTACTAAATCCCTGATCCTCTGATTGGTTAATCTGTCCAACTCTGGTACTTCAATGTTATTTTTCAAAAATTTCATCTCACTAGTTTGTATGTCACTTCCCTCTTTTCCTTTCATTACGCAGGTCTCTGAGGCATACATCAGGCTTCTAACACTTTTCCAGAAAGTTTCTGCTTGCCTCATCCGCCCATTTATTTCTCTGCCATTTTTTTCTTTTCCTGTATTACACTTCTCAGATGTTTGAAACTCTCCACCTTCCTCAGTCATTCCCTACCAACAGTAGTTACTCTAGTTATGACTCTCTCCTTCTTGCTGGTTGTGATCATCATTTCACACTTACTTATCCTAAATTTCATCTCATATCCCTGTACTATTCATTGCCATAAGTACAACTGCTTCTGCATTTCCCCCTCCTTGTTTCCTAAAATCATCAAATCATCTACAAACACCGTTGCTCTCATTTTTCCTACACCTATTACTTGTGAGACTCTGGAAAATTGTCTCATTCACTAACACAATGAAAAGCTATGGCAAGAGTGCACTTCCTTGCCTCAAGTCATTCTTCCGTTCCAGCCAATCCAGTCTCTCTCCTCTCACTTCCACTCAGCTAGCACTCCTGCTGGTACATTTCTCTTATTCTCCATATAGTCTGCTTTTCCACTCCTCTGTTACCCGAGGATTTCTGTAGCTTGTTTCTACAAACACTATCATGTTGTTGTTGTTGTTGTGGTCTTCAGTCCAGAAACTGGTTTGATGCAGCTCTCCATGCTACTCTATCTCACACAGGCTTCTTTATCTCCCAGTACCTACAGGAACCTACATCCTTCTGAATCTGCTTAGTGTGTTCATCTTTTGGTCTCCCTCTAAGGTTTTTACCCTCTACGCTGCCCTCCAGTACTAAACTGGTGATCCCTTGATGCCTCAGAATACGTCCTATCAACCGATCCCTTCTTCTAATCAAGCTGTGCCACAAACTTCTCTTCTCCCCAATTCTATTCAAGACCTCCACATTAGTTATGTGATCTACCCATCTAAGCTTCAGCATTCTTCTGCAGCACTACATTTCGAAAGCTCCTATTCTCTTCTTGTCTAAACTATTTATCGTCCATGTTTCACATCCATACATGGCTACATTCCATACAAATACTTTCAGAAACGACTTCCTGACACTTAAATCTATACTCAATGTTAACAAATTTCTCCTCTTCAGAAATGCTTTCCATGCCATTGCCAGTCTACACTTTATATCCTCTCTGCTTCGGCCATTATCAGTTATTTTGCTCCCCGAATAGTAAAACTCATTTACTACTTTAAGTGTCTCATTTCCTAATCTAATTCCCTCACCAACACCCGAGTTAATTTGACTACATTCCATTCCCATTGTTTTGCTTTTGTTGATGTTCATCTTATATCCTCCTTTCAAGACACTGCCCATTCCTTTCAACTGCTCTTCCAGGTCCTTTGCTGTCTCTGACAGAATTACAATGTCATCAGCGAACCTCAAAGTTTTTATTTCTTCTCCATGGATTTTAATACCTACTCCAATTTTTTCTTTTGTTTCCTTTACTGCTTGCTCAATATACAGATTGAATAACATTGGGGATAGGCTACAACCCTGTCTCACCACCTTCCCAACCACTGCTTCCCTTTCATGCCCCTCGACTCTTATAACTGCCATCTGGTTTCAGTACAAATTGTAAATAGCCTTTGAATCCCTGTATTTTACCCCTGCCACCTTCAGAATTTGAAAGAGAGTATTCCAGTCGTCAAAAGCCTTTTCTAAGTCTACAAATGCTAGAAACGTAGGTTTGCCTTTCCTTAATCTATCTTCTAAGATAAGTCGTAGTGCCAGTATTGCCTCAAGTGTTCCAACATTTCTACGGAATACAAACTGATCTTCCCTGAGGTTGGCTTTTACCAGTTTTTCCATTCAAAAGAATTTGTGTTAGTATTTTGCAGCTGTGACTTATTAAACTGATAGTTCGGCAATTTTCACATCTGTCGACACTTGCTTTCTTTGAGATTGGAATTATTATATTCTTCTTGAAGTCTGAGGGTATTTCGCCTGTCTGATACATCTTATTCACCAGATGGTAGAGTTTTGTCATGACTGGCTCTCCCAAGGCTGACAGCAGTTCTAATGGAATGTTGTCTACACCCGGGCCTTGTTTCGACCTAGGTCTTTCAGTGCTTTGTCAAACTCTTCACACTGTATCACAACTCCCATTTCATCTTCACCTACATCCTCTTCCATTTCCATAATATTGTCCTCAAGTACATCGCCCTTGTATAGACCCTCTATATACTCCTTCCACCTTCCCGCTTTCCCTTCTTTGCTTAGAACTGGGTTTGCATCTGAGCTCTTGATGTTCATACAAGTGGTTCTCTTTTCTCCAGAGGTTTCTTTAATTTTCCTGTAGGCAGTGTCTCTCTTACTCCTAGTGACATATGCCTCTACATCCTTACATTTGTCCTCTGGCCATTCCTGCTTAGCCATTTTGCACTGCCGTTCGATCTCATTTTTGAGACCTTTGTATTCCTTTTTGCCTGCTTCATTTACTTCATTTTTATATTTTCTCCTTTCATCAATTACATTCAATATATCTTCTGTTATCCAAGGATTCCTACTAGCCCTTGTCTTTTTAACCTACTTGACCCTCTGCTGCCTCCACTATTTCATCTCTCAAAGCTACCGATTCTTCTTCTACTGTATTTCTTTCCCCAATTCTTGTCTATCGTTCCCTAATGCTCTCCCTGAAACTCTCTACAACCTCTGGTTCTGTCAGTTTATCCAGGTCCCATCTCCTTAAATTCCCATCTTTTTGCAGTTTCTTCAGTTTTAATCTTCAGTTCATAACCAATAGAATGTGGTCAGGTTCCACATCTGCCCCTGTAAATGTCTTACAATTTAAAACTGGGTTCCTAAATCTCTGTCTTACCATTATATAATCTATCTGAAACCTTCCAGTACCTCCAGGCCTCTTCCATGTACACAACCTTCTTTCATGATTCTTGCAACCAGTGTTAGTTATGATTAATTTATGCTCTGTGCAAAATTCTACCAGGCGGCTTCCTCTTTCATTCCTTACCCCCTTTCCATATTCACCTACTATGTCAACCATGACAATTAAGTTTTCATCTCCCTTCACTATCTGAATAATTTCTTTTATCTCATCATACATTTCATTAATCTCTTCGTCATCTGCAGAGCTGGTTGGCATATGAACTTGTACTACTGTGGTAGGTATAGGCTTTGTGTCTATCTTGGCCACAATAATGCCTTCACTATGCTGTTTGTAGAAGCTTACTTGCACTCCTATTTTTTTATTCATTATTTAACCTACTCCTGCATTACCACTATTTAATTTTGTATTTATAACCTTGTATTTTTCTTACCAGAGGTCTTGTTCCTCCTGCCACCAAACTTCACTATTTCCCACTACATCTAACTTTAACCTACCCATTTCCCTTTTTAAATTATCTAACCTAATCACCCGATTAAGGGATCTGACAGCCCGTGCTCTGATCTGCTTTTAAAATATCTAGGAAGCCGTCAGTAGATCTATTCCATATTCGTACTGGTGTTCCTGTAGCTGTCTTACAGAGAAGACTAGATCTACTGCAGATCTCCCTGCTCTGTACCAACGTTGTTGCACTCTCATCCTTCCATCTTTTTGTCTGAATTTGAATTTGTGTTTCCACAACTTTCTCAAATATCTTTGCACAATGGCTCACCAATGTGATTCCCTGACAGTTTTTGCACTCTTTTCTATTCTCTTTTTTGAAGATCAGGTCAATTTTCCTTTCTTCCAGTATATTGAAGATGTCCTCTCTTTCCACACAATTTTCATCACTCAATAGAACCACTGCACCCCCCCCCCCCCCCTCTGCTGCTGCTCTCACCATCAGCTCATCCAAACCAGATCCCTTCCTTTCTTTCAAGTTTCTCATTGCATTTTCTACTTCTCACCATGCCAAGTCCTTTTGTGTTTGGAGTTCTTCTTCTTTGTCCTAAATTTCATCCTCCACATCCAGATCTACATTTTGGTTTAAGAGTTCTTCAAAACTCCCTCCACATGATCTTGTGTTCCACCCCCTTATTTTCTACATCTTGTCCACTTTTATTCACTATTCCAACATAGTCCGTCATATCATTCCACCTACTACTTTTAACAACTATGTATAAGACCTTTTCTGAGCCCTAACTATCCTCCTCCATCATTCTAGTTTGCTCTTCCACTGACATTCTTCTCTCCTCTGTCACCACTCTTTTTGCCTCTTTCTTTCTTGTCTGTCCTTTTTCTGGAATCATACCTAAAATGCTCTATTCTTCTTCTGTGCTATATCTTTCATTTCTTCATTCCACCACATGTTTCCTACATCTTTTTTGCTGTTTGTCCTCCCACGAGTTACTTCCACTGCACTTACTAATATCCTCTTAAATCTAACATGGTCCTCTATCACATTTTAATTGACTTTTAATGTTACTACAGCTTATTTGTGAAATGAAATCAATGAAAAGGATGAGCTTTTTTCTTCGTCATCAGTTCTTCAAATCTTGGCACAAAATTGGAAACTGCTGTTCACATCTCTTCTCCACATTCATTCGCGATCTATATTTCGTGTTGCCTACCAATGCTGTGAAAACCTACCTCACATAAGTAGGATGCTACAAGAGGCATCAAAATCTATAGGGCCTTGTTACCTAATTGCGAATACTCTTGTTTCATCAAACTCCAAAATTCAAGCGGTGATGAGAAAACAAACTGCGGTTTCAATGTGAAGTCAGAAGAAATATCCATAAATTGCACTTGTTCTTCAGTGGTAAGTGTTGATGGAAGTTCTGTACTGAAAGGATTTTTCATCTAATTATGTTGATCAACTTCTTCTGGAAAGTAATACAGAAAGTAATTAATGAGTTCAATTAAAAGAGCCACAAACACAGACTTTAATTCTTCACTAAACTGGAGGTCACTGTTTCCTAGAACAATGTGAAGAGCAGGGAAAATGTAATATACTCTCCAGTCACATTAATGTGATCACCTGTCAACTGCCTGAATGACCATCTTTTGCAGAACAGACTCCTGTGAGACATGCAGGAAGGAGTCAATGGGGTTCTGAAAGATACCAAGAGGGATGTGGAGCAATGCCAAATGCAGTGCTGTGGCCAAGTGCACTAGGTTTCTCGATCGAGTATCCATCATGAGAACAACCGCATCAAGATAGTCCCACGTGTTCTCGATATGGTTTAAATCCAAGAAGTTTTGTGGGCAGGGGAGTATGGTAACCTCATACTGGTTCTCTTTGAAGCCTGCATGTACACAGTGAGCTGTGTGACACATTGCACTGTCTTACTGGCAGATATCATCATGCCAAGAAAAAACAAACTGCCTGCAGAGCTGGACATGGTCTCCAAGGAAAGATGGATACTTGTTTTGATCCACTACGCCTTCCACAATGATGAGATCATACAGGAAATGCCACAAAGCATTCCTCAGCCTTTGTTGCCAATGAACAGCGGTCAGCAAGACTGCATGAACCAGGTGTCTGCTGCAAGGGCCCATACACAGCAATTATCGCTGAATGGTCATTGAGGAGACAATATTGGTTGCCTCTTGGTTCATCAGGGTGGTGTCAGTCGCTCAACATTTGCACATCTATTCGCCTTCACACATCTCCACAGCTGTTGTTCACCCTTATCTATGATCTATGGTGCACCACAGTTGCCCCAATGCCGGTTTAGGATATCGCCATTTTGCCCTGCATATACTTTAATCACAGCAGTGTGCGAACAGTTTAGAAAATTAGCCATTTCGGAAATGCTTCCACCCTTGGGCCAAAGGTCAATGATCATGAACTTTTGGACATCAGATAAACCATTCCATTTCTCCATTATTGTGTCCCACTGATATGCTTCATATAGCCTCCACTGTTAGTGTCGCCACCTGTTTCCTGCGGGTAGTTATTGCACACTTATGTGGAACATAGGTGTTCTTCACATTTTTCTTCCAGAATAGCAATTTCTTTCTGAAGACTGAAATATTATCTGGCCATTGCAGAAATTTTGGTCTCTTACCTTGAAGGGGTACGTTTTATGCGCTGTATTTTTAAATGATGTCACAAAGATGTGACAGCTTCAGGACAAGATCACTGCCTATTAATTTCTTGGATATCAAATGTTTCTCTTGAACAAGATAAGAACACAGTTTTCTAAGTTCATACACCCTTTTCAAGACGTTCTCACATGACGGCCAGTGAGAATTAGCCTACTGTGTAACCTGATGAAATGTGTTCACAGCCCACATATTAACACGTGTTGAAAACATATTGTCTTTGAAGTGGCTGAATTTTAATCAAGTTTGACACAGGGCTTATGCCTTTTGATGCCAGTGCTTCTCGCTGAACAAAACAGAATGTCTAAATAGGATGAGGAGCCTATTTACAGATCAGAGATTGCCACCTGGTGCAACAATGTGCCATACAATTACTCCAGTCAGTACACACAACTATACAATATTACCAATTAATGTTGTTTTTTCCATAAAGGAATGCAGTATTTCAAAAAGATCTGTTGCTTTTGTTCCATGAATCATTTTCCTGCAGGAAGGAAGACCTTCATTACATTTGTTGCCATGTAAAACAGCTAGTAACAAATAGTTGTGCATCAAGGTGATTGTCTATAGACTCAGCCAACCAAGCAGTGAAATAATCTTTACCTTTGAGTTTTTCAATTAACTAATTATTAATGTCATCAGCCATATCAAGTATTCAATGACTAATTGTCACAAAGGCACACTTCCCAGTAGCATGACAGCTGACTAACTATCATAAAACACCATGTCCAGAGCAGTTGGTAAAAAGAAGTCTTCAGCTATGGTGTAACATTTTGTGCTTTTTGGTACACAGCAGGCAACTTAGTAAGATGAAAGAAGAGCCTTTGTAAAAATTATAGTTTGTTTTTTACTCGGTCATTTATTTTAACTAATGAGAAAAGTATTCTTATGGTTTTTTTGCAAGACTACCTCAATATGCTCCAAACATTTTGTTTTATTAGGAAGCGTGCTTCCAGTGCTTAGGACTTTAAAACAAACAAAACACTGTGGTCATTCTTCATTTCCAACAGTAGTACATATAAAACCGAAATTAAAGTAACTGTACATAAAATGTATTCACAGTTGCAAATTTGTACAATCATCAACTTTTTAAGGGAATGACAACAATGAAAATTTGTGCCAGACCAGGATTCAAACCCAAGTTTTCTGCTTTAAATGAACAGTTGCCTTAACTGCACTGGCTATCTATGCATGACTTATGGCCAGACCCAAACTTCCATATGTTGTTATTCTTGCATCTCAACCTGCAATTGTGCACATACTATGTTATTCCTGTACAGGGGAGGATATTTTAATTAAAAGTCGTTGCCCAGTATCAGCGGATAAATATGATATTGCAGTGCCCTTGCTGTTAAGAAGACTGATGCAGCATTCCTGTGGTCATGCACGCCTATCCAAAGACACAGGTACCATGGTGACTACAACCATTATGAAGTTATTTGCAACTGTGAGTACATACAACCATCAGCTGTATAAGGGAATGACAACAATGAAAATTTGTGCAGTACTCAGACTCACACCCAGGTTTCCCACTTAACAAAAGCGGTCATCTAAACTGCATTAGCTATCCATGCCCAACTAACGATCAGGTCCAAACTTTCACATATCTTTCCTGTGTCACAACCTGTACTCATACACACGTCTGAAGGAAGATTGCATCATTCTTCTTAACAGCATGGGCACTGCTATATTGTAAACTAAATGTTGTCACACTTTCTGCATTTTCATCTATTCATATCTTTTGAACAGCCTGATACATTTAAAACATCACATTTTGTACTTATTTCCAACTGATTGTTATTGAATTAAAAAGGTTTGACTGCCATCTATGGCACTGCCATAGTAACAACACTTACTTACTTACCGGACCACTAGATATCACTACTAGCTCACATGTTGTTCCTTTACTCAGAAAGTTAATAAATGAAAATTATTATTTTTATGAAATCACGATGCCCCTATGTAAGGCTGTGATGCCCCTGGGGGTCACCACAAACAGTTTGAAACTCTTGGTCTAATCTCTATTTCACTTATTCCAGTGAGAACATGCATCACACACACAGTGGCCTTAGTGGCCAGAAACAGTGGTCATATGTGTGTAAGTTGTGGCTCTATGAATGTGTGTGTGTGTGATTGTTTTCTACCTTAGAAGGAGGCCTTTTGAGCAAAAGGTTAATGTATAGCAGCCTTTTTGTTGTGTCTGTCTGCAACTCAACATCCCTCTATATGCTGAGCAGTAATCTATCCTTTCAATAACACTGTCATTTTTTTTTAAATCAGTTTTTCATCTTGTTCTTTGTATAATCTTGTGACACATGTTCCCCACAAAATGTTTCAAGGCAAGATCTTTGAACTGACAATCAATAAATGTAGTATTCATTTTCGACTGTACTCATTATGGTATAAAAATTCTTCCAATAATTTCCTGCACTTCTCATGAACAACAACAGTGGTGCAGTACACCAAAACAAGATATTTACTATCCTTTCCCACCTTAATCCTCTCCATAAATGTTGGTTTGCCTTTTTTCCTTTGCTGTGTCATGTACAGACCGACCACAACACTTTCACCAGAATTAAACATTCAGACATCAAGCTGACTTTTACTGATAAATATAACTAAACAATGATGAGATGATGATTGATGCCTCCTCCACTGCCGTATTTGGCAGTGGTTAATAAGAGACCTGGCAGAAAGAATACGTTTTCAATAACGGAGCAACAAAATCCAGAGAATGATTGTAGTGATAAATAATTAAAGCAACAACAGTGAATACTGGGGGAAAAAATTGAATGTAAAGCAAAAATTTGACAGTCACAAACCATGAAATTTCCATACAACTGATAATGGTGATATTTACTAAATAATTAAGTTTTTCAGTGCTTTCTCTGACTTTTTGAAAATACATTTTAATTCACTATAACTTTTCAACTAGAAATTTTTTCATTAAATTGGCCAATTCTCAGATACTGCACATTTTATGGTGATGAAAACAAGTGTTTATCAAAAGGCAAAAAACTCAATTCCTGATGTAGCATGGAAGGCAAGAAAGTAACAATGTTTCGTGAAAGGGCATTACAGATACGAGGGCAGTTCAATAAGTAATGCAACACATTTTTTTTCTCGGCCAATTTTGGTTGAAAAAACCGGAAATTTCTTGTGGAATATTTTCAAACATTCCCGCTTCGTCTCGTATAGTTTCATTGACTTCCGATAGGTGGCAGCGCTGTACGGAGCTGTTAAAATGGCGTCTGTAACGGATGTGCGTTGCAAACAATGGGCAGTGATCGAGTTTCTTTTGGCGGAAAACCAGGGCATCTCAGATATTCATATGCGCTTGCAGAATGTCTACGGTGATCTGGCAGTGGACAAAAGCACGGTGAGTCGTTGGGCAAAGCGTGTGTCATCATCGCCGCAAGGTCAAGCAAGACTGTCTGATCTCCCACGTGCGGGCCGGCCGTGCACAGTGTGACTCCTGCAATGGCGGAGCGTGCGAACACACTCGTTCGAGATGATCGACGGATCACCATCAAACAACTCAGTGCTCAACTTGACATCTCTGTTTGTAGTGCTGTCACAATTGTTCACCAGTTGGGATATTCAAAGGTTTGTTCCCGCTGGGTCCCTCGTTGTCTAACCGAACACCATAAAGAGCAAAGGAGAACCATCTGTGCGGAATTGCTTGCTCGTCATGTGGCTGAGGGTGACAATTTCTTGTCAAAGATTGTTACAGGCGATGAAACATGGGTTCATCACTTCGAACCTGAAACAAATCGGCAATCGATGGAGTGGCGCCACACCCACTCCCCTACCAAGAAAAAGTTTAAAGCCATACCCTCAGCCGGTAAAGTCATGGTTACAGTCTTCTGGGACGCTGAAGGGGTTATTCTGTTCGATGTCCTTCCCCATGGTCAAACGATCAACTCTGAAGTGTATTGCGCTACTCTCCAGAAATTGAAGAAACGACTTCAGCGTGTTCGTAGGCACAAAAATCTGAACGAACTTCTCCTTCTTCATGACAACGCAAGACCTCACACAAGTCTTCGCACCCGAGAGGAGCTCACAAAACTTCAGTGGACTGTTCTTCCTCATGCACCCTACAGCCCCGATCTCGCACCGTCGGATTTCCATATGTTTGGCCCAATGAAGGACGCAATCCGTGGGAGGCACTACGCGGATGATGAAGAAGTTATTGATGCAGTACGACGTTGGCTCCGACATCGACCAGTGGAATGGTACCGTGCAGGCATACAGGCCCTCATTTCAAGGTGGCGTAAGGCCGTAGCATTGAATGGAGATTACGTTGAAAAATAGTGTTGTGTAGCTAAAAGATTGGGGAATAACCTGGTGTATTTCAATGCTGAATAAAACAACCCCTGTTTCAGAAAAAAATGTGTTGCATTACTTATTGAACTGCCCTCGTACATTCACATTCAAATGTGGTGCTTATCTGTAGTAATGAGGATGAAATTAAATTAATCCTGTTCTAATTATTCAGTTGATCAATAATGCATGACGACTTCTGATTTCTACAAAAAATGGTTCAAATGGCTCTGAGCACTATGGGACTTAACATCTGAGGTCATCAGTCGCCTAGAACTTAGAACTACTTAAACGTAACTAACCTAAGAACATCACACACATCCATGCCCGAGGCAGGATTCGAACCTGCGACCGTAGTGGTCGCGTGGTTCCAGACTGAAGTGCCTAGAACTGCTCAGCCACACCGGCCGGCTTCTACCAAAAAGTACCGATTAGAAAAAGGGGGACAAAAGTGCCAATAATATTTTTACAAGCTAGAGTTGAAATCATTAGGTCTACATGTTGGTGAAAGTTGGAAAAATTTGTGCAGTAGCCCAACCATTGCCCACCTTCATAATCTATCATTGTTACAACATTCTTAACTTAATTTCATATTCAGTACTATTAATACATACCACATTTGAATATAACTGATGCTATTCTGCACTTTCACTAAATCTTATAATTTTTGTCTGTCACTTCTACCACAGTACCTAATGTATATAATAGAGGGAAACATTCCACGTGGGAAAAAATATATATAAAAAACAAAGATGCTGTGACGTACCAAACGAGAAAGTGCTGCTAGGTAGACAAAATAAAAAACACACAAACACACACACAAATTTCAAGCTTTCGCTACCCAAGGTTGCTTCATCAGGAAAGAGGGAAGGATAGGGAAAGACGAAAGGATGTGGGTTTTAAGGGAGAGGGTAAGGAGTCATTCCAATCCCGGGAGCGGAAAGACTTACCTTAGGGGGAAAAAAGGACAGGCATACACTCGTAAACACACACATATCCATCCGCACATATACAGACACAGACAGAACATTACGGCCACTGCCCACCTGGTGGCATTGTGGCCACATGACACAGTAACAAAAGTACATAAGTGGATCAGACATGAACGGGTGATCATCCAAACGAAGGCTGCAAATGGGACATCCATTGAGAAAATTGACTTTGACAAAGGATAGATAATTATTACACAAAGCCTGTGAACAAGTATCTCAAAAATGGAGAGAGACAGAAGGGCAGTGGAACTACCACTAGGCGCTAAATAGGTGGACATCTATGACTCTTCACAGAATGTGTGATTCAGAGGCTTGTCTGTTCTGCAAAGTACGATAGATGGTGATTGTGGCATCTCTGCAAAAAGAGCACAATGCTCGTGCAAGCACAAGAGTTTCAGAACACACCGTTTATCATACATTATTGAAAATAGAGCTTCGCAGCACACCACCCGTACCTGTCCGCATGTTGTCCCAATGACATCATCAATTACAATCGCAGTGGGCACCGGACCATTAGGATTTGACAGTTGATCAATGTAAATGTGTCGGCTCTTTAGATGAATCACATTTTTGCAACACTAGGTAGATGGTTGTCTCGAAAAATGCCATCATCGAAGTGAATGGCAGCTCCAAATGTGCAGCATGCCATGGACACAGGCTGGTGGGAGCAGTATTATGCTATGGGAGAAGTTCTCCTGCACTTGCATGGGTCTTGTGGTAGCAATCGAAGACACACTGACAGCTGCAAACCATCTGCATCCCTTCATGCTTGATGTCTTCTCTGACGGCAACGTAATCTTTCAGTAGTATAATCATCAGTGTCCCAGAGCCAGAACCACGCTACAGTGGTTTCAAGAGCATTATAGTGAACTGACATTGATGTTTCCACAATCAAATTCACCTGATGTAAATCCTATGATACCCACCTGAGTTGCTATTGGGTGTCACCACTGCATATGCATATCTCAGTGGCCCATTATTTAAATGAATTACTTGACCTGTGCCTAGACATCTAATTCCACATACCACTACAAACCTACCAACAAACTGTCATATCCCTGATACACAGAATCACTGATGTATTCCATTCCAACAACAGACAAACAAGCTATTAAGCCATTGGTCATATTGTTTTGGCTCATCAGTTTATGTAAGTCAGCACTTCATATACCATTAGCGTTCATACATGTGCTATGACATTTGACATTAACTCTGTTTGTCCATGAATGAATGACAGTTCGGTACAAAACTAACAGATAACTAAATGTCGTCTGTCTTCCATGATATCAGCACCATTCTCATGGTGTGCCCTTTTTATTTTATGGTGCACCCCATTCCTCCACGCCTTGACACCATAGCATGGAATAATTGCCTAGCCAGCAGGTATCATGAAACATAGTAAAACTGCCCTCATTATTCCGTATTTAAGACATGTTGCATCCATCCATATCCATTTACATGCATACATAATAACAAAACTTCCAAACAGATTGCAATTCTAAACTACTTAACCAACAAAAATACTTTTAACAGTCACAGTTATCGATTGTTGGTTAGGTAAACATTGGGTAACATGTCACTTTATTGAAGTGGTATATTACATCACACTCTGCCCCCCTTTCCCAAACATCCACTGCTGCTACAGTTCACAGCCTATGTCTATCTGCCTGTAATGTGTCTTTGTCATATTACTTTCCACAAAGAAATATGAGTTACATATTTTTTCTGCTGTAGCTACTGTTGTTCACCATTAATTTTATTGTATAACTATTTTGAAGTGTTGGATTCCATGCTACATGTAAGAAATCTTATAACATTTGTTTCATAATTGCAATGATAAATATAAAAGCCCGCATCTCGTGGTCGTGCGGTAGCGTTCTCGCTTCCCACGCCCGGGTTCCCGGGTTCGATTCCCGGCGGGGTCAGGGATTTTCTCTGCCTCGTGATGGCTGGGTGTTGTGTGCTGTCCTTAGGTTAGTTAGGTTTAAGTAGTTCTAAGTTCTAGGGGACTGATGACCATAGATGTTAAGTCCCATAGTGCTCAGAGCCATTTTTGAAATATAAAGCATGCCTGGTTAGATGTAAGAGAGAGAGTAATAAAAAACTATGATATATAAATAAAAAGAAAGTAGTTAGCTTACTTCATTAGTGTCCACAATCTCTCAACAAGTTCTTCCTTATCAAGCCTATGCCTATGAGCACGATCAAAGGGTGGATTCTCAGCTAACATCCTAACTAACTGATGGCGAACAGCAGGATCTGGGTCATTCTCAATCATGTCGAGAAGGAAGACTAGATCTTCCCATCGTCCATCAACACGAGTGAAGTCTACCAGAGCATCCAATGCAGCTAACCTCACATCTGTAAAACAAAAGAAAAAATTTTCATTTATGTCAAGAATAACTGTTTCTGTATAATTTGGAATAATATTTATTCCACAGTTACAAAAGACTACACAAAATACCAGCCTTTTATTTTGTAGCCCATTGTCTGATTTCACACGCGATAAAGATTATTGCAAGCCGATATAATATAATGGGTTCTATTACTCAAATATTCATCAAACCAATCACATATTTGTGAAGATGCTCCATATGATCATATCTTGATTACGACTTGAGAAAGTGGTACAGTGTTGAACACCTTTTGTAAGATGATAAAGGTACCTGTTCAGCTGACTTTACTTTGTCAGCCATGTTGCGTATGAATAATGCAAGCTGTGTTTCACAGAAGTGGCTTTTCCTAAATCTGTTCTGATTCCTTGAGAGAAGTTTGTTTTTCTCCCCATGAACTTCATAATAGTTAAGCTTAGAATATGCTCTAGTATCCTACAACAGATGGTCTGTAATTCTGTGAATCCAGTCCTTATCCTTACTGAAACAGGAGTAACCTGAGCTCTCCTCCAGTCACAATGGGCTATTTGCTGTGCAAGAGATTCTCAATAAAAATGAACTACGAAAGGAGCTAATTCTACAGCACATTCAATGTAAAATTCAACTGGAATTCTGTCAAGGCTTTTTCACTGTAAGTAGACTTTTGTTTCTCAATGCCGGGAGTGGTAACATCAGTATCTCCTATTTGTGAGTCTATGGTACTGCAGCACGCTCTTGGGTGAATACATTTCTAAATGCAGAATTTAACAGTCCAGTTTTCTGTCTGCTGTCTTCAGTTTAAAGACAGCACTGACCCACAACAGACTGAGTGGAGGTATGAAATTGTTCACTGGCTTTGTACAGACATCAAAAAAAGTTTTGCATCACCTTGGTTACGAGAGTTCCGGAACCTCTACAGAAAATTGGAATAGAGATCAACATAAACATCATTTCCACCATTTTTATTGCTCTTGAAAATCACACACTGCATGTTGTACCACCATACACGGTGACCTTCAGAGGTGGTGGTCCAGATTGCTGTACACACCGGTACCTCTAATACCCAGTAGCATGTCCCCTTGCACTGATGCATGCCTGTATTTGTCGTGGCATAATATCCACAAGTTCATCAAGGCACTGTTGGTCCAGATTGTCCCACTCCTCAACGGCGATTCGGCGTAGATTCCTCAGAGGAGTTGGTGGGTCACATCGTCCATAAACACCCCTTTCCAATCTATCCCTGGCATGTCGATAGGGTTTGTATCTGGAGATCAGGCTGGCCACCCCAGTTGAGCGATGTTGTTATCCTGAAAGAAGTCATTCAGAAGATGTGCACAATGGGGGCACGAACTGTCGTCCATGAAGACAGATGCCTCGCCAATATGCTGCTGATACGGTTGCACTATCGGTCGGAGGATGGCATTCACACATCGCACAGCCGTTACAGTGCCTTCCACGACCACCAGCAGTATACGTCACCCCCTCATAATGCCACCCCAAAGCAGCAGTGAACCTCCACCTGGCTACAGTGGCTGGATAGTGTGTCTAAGGTGTTCAGCCTGACCGGGTTCCCTCCAAACACATCTCCGACGATTGTCTGGTTTAAGGCATATGCAACACTCATCGCTGAAGAGAAAGTGATACCTGTCCTGAGCGGTCCCTTCGGCATGTTGTTGGGCCCATCTGTACCGCGCTGTATGGTGTCATGGTTGAAAAGGTGGACCTCGCCATGGATGTCGGGAGTGAAGCTGTGCATCATGCAGCCTATTGCGCACAATTTGAGTCATAACACGACATCCTGTGGCTGCACAAAAAGCATTATTCAACATGGCGGCATTGCTGTCAGAGTTCCTCCGAGCCTTAATCTGTAGGTAGCTGTCATCCACTGCAGTAGTAGCCCTTGGGCAGCCTGAGTGACAGTTCCTGTCTCTCTGTACCTCCTCCATGTCCAAACAACATCGCTTTGGTTCACTCCGAGACTCCTGGACATTTCCCTTGTTGAGAGCCCCTCCTGGCACAAAGTAACAATGCAGGCACGATCAAACTGCAGTATTGACCGTCTGGGCATGGTTGAACTACAGACAACATGTGCCGTTCTCCTCCTTCCTGGTGGAATGACTGGAACTGATTGGCTGTCGGACCCCTCTCTGACTAATAGGCACTGCTCATGCATGGTTGTTTACACCTTTGGGTGGGTTTAGTGACGTCTCTGAACAGTTAAAGGGACTGTGTCTATGATGCAATATCCACAGTCAGTGTCTATCTTCAGGAGTTCTGGGAACCAGGGTGATCCAAAACTTTTTTTGATGTATCTATATGACCAGGACTTCCTAGGATTTTCTGATCGGTCTTTCACTAGGATTTGACTGTGAAAACTAATGTAGGCTTTAAGCAGGGTCCTGTCTATGCATATAGAAGTTGCTATCAAATTTTCTGTATCAGTTTTCCTGCAATCTGCTTTTTAATGTGGCTGTAGTAGTCTCTGTTTTATCAACCTTCTTTGAGTGGTACCATTACCACTGGACTAGTAGAAAATGCGACACCCCTAGAACAGTGGAAAAGTGTCATTTAATCACTAATGGGACCTGCATTAGAAATTCACAACATTGTCAAAGTAAGACATTTATTTTTCCATTTACTTGTATGTCATCTGCATGTTTCAATCAAAGCGTTACCTCAGAGTTCTAACAATTTTAGATTACAGTTTTGGATACAAAAATAGCATTTCTACCAATATTTGTGACCTACTTCTAAAGTTTCTAACATTTCTTCATTACCAGAATGAGATTTTCACTCTGCAGCGGAGTGTGCGCTGATATGAAATTTCCTGGCAGATTAAAACTGTGTGCCCGACCGAGACTCGAACTCAGGACCTTTGCCTTTCGCAGGCAAGTGCTCTACCAACTGAGCTACCGAAGCACGACTCACGCCCGGTCTCACAGTAGGGGACGAGATCCTGGCAGAAGTAAAGCTGTGAGACCGGGTGTGAGTCGTGCTTCGGTAGCTCAGTTGGTAGAGCACCAACTGAGCTACCGAAGCACGACTCACGCCCGGTCTCACAGTAGGAGACGAGATCCTGGCAGAAGTAAAGCTGTGAGACCGGGTGTGAGTCGTGCTTCGGTAGCTCAGTTGGTAGAGCACTTGCCCGCGAAAGGCAAAGGTCCCGAGTTCGAGTCTCGGTCGGGCACACAGTTTTAATCTGCCAGGAAGTTTCATTTCTTCATTACTTCAGTTGTTCATTTCCAAACACTGAAATCACACTTGTGCAAATTATTGGTGTTTTCTATACAATTTTTCTGCATGTGACTTTTTCCATTACAGACAGATGTCATTGATCTTGTTTCCTTAGCACATATAAATTTGACACTTCTTTTGCTGTTTTCATATGTCCAGTCGTACAGCTGCTTCTTTGTTCGAATGGTTTTCTTGTTCCTGTCCCACCCTATGTTGTTTCCTGTTCACGAGTTAATTCAGTAGCTGGAAAATGAATGCTTTTCTCTTCAGATTATTTTTGGTTATTTGACTGTAGATGATCCCACATTTATTGTTGCCATGTCTAGAATACTGTATATAAGACATGCATCAGCCATCTTTTGCAAGCAACCATAGATGAATATTTATGAACCATTTGATCAATAATATGCACACCACAATTTGTGGCGTTATAGAAGGTAACAATTTTTGTTTCTTCTTTCCTTCTCCATTCATTGGTACTTGAAAAGGTAGTGTGCTGAGAATAACATTCTTATGCCTCATCCCCGGTACACTGTTAGGGTGCACTCTGGCTCATCAGATTGTGGAAAATAAATCAGAACTGTTCTTTGTGCAGTTGGGGATTTCTTGGTGACTCTGGTACATCGTTTCCACTAACGACATTTTCATCTGTTGACTTTTCTTGGTAAGCTGGAGGGATGTAAAAAAGTTGTTTGTGTATGTAGTAAGGATAATTTATCATTTTCTTTCACATGATATCAAATGTACAGTTCGATTTTAGAAGTGGTTTAACAGTTGAAAATGCTATATTCTCTTTTCTCTGTGAGGTATTGGATTGATTAAACTAAAGGTTTTGAATGCTATGTACCTTTTTTTTTTATTTAACTAAGGCGTTTCATTGTGTTGATCACAAAATATTTCCCCAGAAGTTGGACAATTAGGGAATACTGGGAGTAGGACACAATTGGTTCACCTCTTACTTTAACAACACACGGCAAAAGGTCATTATCTGCTGTGATGAGAATGGCAACAATGTAGAGTCTGAGTGGGGCACAGCTGAATGGGGAGGGGAGGGGGGGATGGATGTGCCCAATGGATCAGTGCTGGGGCCACTCCTGTTCCTTATTTATATAAAAGATATGCCCTTTAGTATTATAGGTGATTCTAAAATATTTATGTCTGCTGGGCACTATTTCAAATGGTGCAATTCATGACATAAGTTCATAGCTTGTAGAAAATAAACTAATGCTAAATCACAGAAAGACTCAGTTTTTACAGTTTCTGACCCACAATTCAACAAAACCCAACATTCTAATGTCACAGAATGGACAGATGAGTAATGAAACTGAGCAGTAAAAATTTCTAGGTGCTCAGATAGATAGTAAACTGCTGTGGAAAGCCCACATTCAGGATCTTGTTCAAAGACTTAATGTTGCCATTTCTATTTGAATGGTAGGTGAAGTAAGTGACTGTTTGACACAAAAAGTAGCCTACTTTGCTTATTTTCATTCACTTATGATGTATGGTATTATATTTTGGGGTAACTCTTCCCATTCTCAAGGGATATTTTTGGCTCAGAAACAGGTGGTTCGTGCAATAAGTGGTGTAAGTTCGCGAACCTCTTGTCGACCCCCGTTCATTTGTCTTGGTATTCTGACATTGGCCTCTCAACCTATATATATTTTACTGTCGTTTCTTGTTAACAATATCAGCTTATTCCAAAGAAATAGCAGCTTTCACTCAGTCAATACTAGGCAGAAATCCACTCTGCATTTGGAGTGCATTTCCTTGACTCTTGTTTAGAAAGATTGCAGTATACTGCAGCATCCATTTTCAATAAATTACCACAAGAATTCAAAAACTTAGTCGTAATCCATGCATTTTCAAATCAAAACTGAAGAGTTTCCTCTTGGGTCACTCCTTCTACTCTGTTGAGGAGTTCCTCGGAAAGTTAAGCTTATTATTCATTGTATTTACATAAACTTATGGCTTGTCTTTTTTTTGGGTTCATAAACATTTTATTTTATCTATTATTATTTTACGTTGTAATTTCATGTGCTGACATGTTCCATGACCTCAGAGATTTGCTCCTCTATTTGGTCACACACTCTTATCTCATACTTCAGAAATAAAAGTGAAGGGATGTTTTGAGTTCGGGACGATTTCTCATCAAAGAGTAGGAATCTGACAAGTTCACAAACTCTCTCTCTATTTTATGACATATGGTATTATATTTTGGGGTAACTCTTCCCATTCTCAAAGGATATTTTTGGCTCAGAAATAAGTGGTACAAGTTCTCGAACCTCTTGTCGCCCCCTGTTCATTTGTCTTGGTATTCTGACACTGGCCTCTCAACACACACACACACACACACACACACACACACACACACACACCCTTGTCCCATATTTCAGAAATAAAAGTGAAGGAGTGTTTTGAATTCGGGATGATTTCTCATCAAAGAGTAGGAATCTGAAAAGTTCACAGAATCTCTCTCTCCGCATTTTATCTCTGATAAAATGGGAATTCAAAGAATGCGATCAAAGGTCATCTAACGACCAGTGGTGGATTTAAAAATTTTGCGCCCCTCCTGGACACACCATATTATATGCGCCCTCCAACCCCCCCCCCCCCCACCCAAAAAAAACATGTTTTAAATATTAACGATTACCTGATCACTTCACAATTGCCATTTTGGGTGGGAGTGCTGTAAGCTGTTTCTGAACTCTGCTATTAGTCGTTTTGAAGGATGCGTCAGCGGTCTAGTCGTGCTCAATCACTAAGTAATATGATTCCTGAACTGTACTTGGTGTACGGTAGCGGATAAAACAAACTTAAAACTGCATTGTGTTAGCACATTCTTCTGTCGAAAGACAACAGAAATGAACGCAAGGAAAATAACTTTTCTTTTATGGCCTAAAAATTCAGCGGAGCATGTAGGAGACAACGGATTTTTGTTATACATTAACTTTTAGTATGTTCTTTTACACAAAACTGTTGAAAATGAAAATAAATAAGAAAATTGAAGCGACCATGTCATACATTAGAAATTAATACGAAGTTTTACAGAGATGCGTACAAAATAAAAATTAAAGTGTCATTTTACACTCTAATAACTTGAATGTGTAGCAGATAAAAAGAAAACACATTCGGTATTAATACGTGAATCTATAGGAAAGCATAAGAAATGAAAATGAAATGGAGATTTCGGTGCGTGAACTAATAACTAAATACAGATGAACAAAACAGAACTGGATTTGCTATTACATAATTTTACATACTAGGGTGGAAAAATCAAATTTGTTTTATAATCTAACAGTTAACGTGTAAAGCATTTGCATCTGTGTAGCTAGATGCTGCATAATAAGTGTACACAATACCTTTAATCCATGTAAGGGCTGAGCAGTCTCACTATAGCTCTTTCTAAAGGTATTAGCCCCCCCCCCCCCCCCCCATGAACCATGGACCTTGCCGTTGGTGGGGAGGCTTGCGTGCCTCAGCGATACAGATGGCCGACCATAGGTGCAACCACAACGGAGGGGTATCTGTTGAGAGGCCAGACAAACGTGTGGTTCCTGAAGAGGGGCAGCAGCCTTTTCAGTAGTTGCAGGGCCAACAGTCTGGATGATTGACTGATCTGGCATTGTAACATTAACCAAAACGGCCTTGCTGTGCTGGTACTGCGAACGGCTGAAAGCAAGGGGAAACTACAGCCGTAATTTTTTCCCGAGGGCATGCAGCTTTACTGTATGATTAAATGATGATGGCGTCCTCTTGGGTAAAATATTCCGGAGGTAAAATAGTCCCCCATTCGGATCTCCGGGCGGGGACTATACAAGAGGACGTAGTTATCAGGAGAAAGAAAACTGGCGTTCTACGGATCAGAGCGTGGAATGTCAGATCCCTTAATCGGGCAGGTAGGTTAGAAAATTTAAAAAGGGAAATGGATAGGTTAAAGTTAGATATAGTGTGAATTAGTGAAGTTCGGTGGCAGGAGGAACAAGACTTTTGGTCAGGTGATTACAGGGTTATAAATACAAAATCAAATAGGGGTAATGCAGGAGTAGGTTTAATAATGAATAAAAAAATAGGAGTGCGGGTAAGCTACTACAAACAGCATAGTGAACGCATTATTGTGGCCAAGATAGACACAAAGCCCATGCCTACTACAGTAGTACAAGTTTATATGCCAACTAGCTCTGCAGATGATGAAGAAATTGATGAAATGTATGACGAGATAAAAGAAATTATTCAGGTAGTGAAGGGAGACGAAAATTTAATAGTCATGGGTGACTGGAATTCGTCAGCAGGAAAAGGGAGAGAAGGAAACATAGTAGGTGAATATGGATTGGGGGGAAGAAATGAAAGAGGAAGCCGCCTTGTATAATTTTGCACAGAGCATAACTTAATCATAGCTAACACTTGGTTCAAGAATCATAAAAGAAGGTTAAATACCTGGAAGAATCCTGGGGATACTAAAAGGTATCAGATAGATTATATAATGGTAAGACAGAGATTTAGGAACCAGGTTTTAAATTGTAAGACATTTCCAGGGGCAGATGTGGATTCTGACCACAATTTATTGGTTATGAACTGCAGATTGAAACTGAAGAAACTGCAAAAAGGTGGGAATTTAAGGAGATGGGACCTGGATAAACTGAAAGAACCAGAGGTTGTAGAGAGTTTGAGGGAGAGCATAAGGGAACAATTGACAGGAATGGGGGAAAGAAATACAGTAGAAGAAGAATGGGTAGCTCTGAGGGATGAAGAAGTGAAGGCAGCAGACGATCAAGTAGGTAAAAAAACGAGGGCTAATAGAAATCCTTGGGTAACAGAAGAAATATTGAATTTAATTGATGAAAGGAGAAAATATAAAAATGCAGTAAATGAAGCAGGCAAAAAGGAATACAAACGTCTCAAAAATGAGATCGACAGGAAGTGCAAAATGGCTACGCAGGGATGGCTAGAGGACAAATGTAAGGATGTAGAGGCTTGTCTCACTAGGGGTAAGATAGATACTGCCTACAGGAAAATTAAAGAGACCTTTGGAGAGAAGAGAACCACTTGTATGAATATCAAGAGCTCAGATGGTAACCCAGTTCTAAGCAAAGAAGGGAAGGCAGAAAGGTGGAAGGAGTATATAGAGGGTTTATACAAGGGCGATGTACTTGAGGACAATATTATGGAAATGGAAGAGGATGTAGATGAAGACGAAATGGGAGATAAGACACTGCGTGAAGAGTTTGACAGAGCACTGAAAGACCTGAGTCGAAACAAGGCCCCGGGAATAGACAACATTCCATTACAACTACTGATGGCCTTGGGAGAGCCAGTCATGACAAAACTCTACCATCTGGTGAGCAAGATGTATGAGACAGGCGAAATACCCTCAGACTTCAAGAAGAATATAATAATTCCAATCCCAAAGAAAGCAGGTGTTGACAGATGTGAAAATTACCGAACTATCAGTTTAATAAGTCACAGCTCCTAAATACTAACGCAAATTCTTTACAGACAAATGGAAAAACTGGTAGAAGCGGACCTCGGGGAAGATCAGTTTGGATTCCGTAGAAATGTTGGAACACGTGAGGCAATGCTAACCTTACGACTTATCTTAGAAGAAAGATTAAGAAAAGGCAAACCTACGTTTCTAGCATTTGTAGACTTAGAGAAAGCTTTTGACAATGTTAACTGGAATACTCTCTTTCAAATTCTGAAGGTGGCAGGGGTAAAATACAGGGAGCGAAAGGCTATTTACAATTTGTACAGAAACCAGATGGCAGTTATAAGAGTCGAGGGGTATGAAAGGGAAGCAGTGGTTGGGAAAGGAGTGAGACAGGGTTGTAGCCTCTCCCCGATGTTATTCAATCTGTATATTGAGCAAGCAGTGAAGGAAACAAAAGAAAAATTCTGAGTAGGAATTAAAATTCATGGAGAAGAAGTAAAAACTTTGAGGTTCGCCGATGACATTGTAATTCTGTCAGAGACAGCAAAGGACTTGGAAGAGCAGTTGAACGGAATGAACAGTGTCTTGAAGGGAGGATATAAGATGAACATCAACAAAAGCAAAACAAGGATAATGGAATGTAGTAAAATTTAATCGGGTGATGCTGCGGGAATTAGATTAGGAAATGAGACACTTAAAGTAGTAAAGGAGTTTTGCTATTTGGGGAGCAAAATAACTGATGATGGTCGAAGTAGAGAGGAAATAAAATGTAGACTGGCAATGGCAAGGAAATCGTTTCTGAAGAAGAGAAATTTGTTAACATTGAGTATAGATTTAAGTGTCAGGAAGTCGTTTCTGAAAGTATTTGTATGGAGTGTAGCCATGTATGGAAGTGAAACATGGACGATAACTAGTTTGGACAAGAAGAGAATAGAAGCTTTCGAAATGTGGTGCTACAGAAGAATGCTGAAGATAAGGTGGGTAGATCACGTAACTAATGAGGAGGTATTGAATAGGATTGGGGAGAAGAGAAGTTTGTGGCAAAACTTGACTAGAAGAAGGGATCGGTTGGTAGGACATGTTTTGAGGCATCAAGGGATCACAAATTTAGCATTGGAGGGCAGCGTGGAGGGTAAAAATCGTAGAGGGAGACCAAGAGATGAATACACTAAGCAGATTCAGACGGATGTAGGTTGCAGTAGGTACTGGGAGATGAAGAAGCTTGCACAGGATAGAGTAGCATGGAGAGCTGCATCAAACCAGTCGCAGGACTGAAGACCACAACAACAACAAAGGTATTAGCAAAGCTTTTTACATATTTATCGACAGAACTGAACTACATTATTTATTAACACTTTTTCACGTGAGTGTACTCTCTGATGATGTATATTTCCGTGACAACTATACATTTCAGCAGACACCAAGAATACACATCAGTTGTAATATACTACAGTACAGTTTGACTTGACTGTAGAGAGCCGAGCGGCCTGAGTCATTTGGGTATTGTTCAGTATTGTCGGGTGCCTTCGGTCACGTCTGCATGCAAACGAGGTTTAGCCCCACATTCTGTCATCGTCAATTGTAAAATAAACAGGTAATACATAGTTTGTAAATCAATGAACGTGCTCTAAGTTACAACAAAAATCACATTATAATCTTAAATTTTTAAAACAAATATGAATAAATAAACAAACTCACCAGTCAACAAAGTTTGCGTCTGGCTTTAAAGACAGAAAATTCATTGATCATATCTTCATAGTTCAGGCAGTTATCAGTTAGGAGGTTGGCTTCAATGACAAGAGTCGACAAGGCGTTCAATCTCTCCTCAGACACCGTAGAATGTAGGTATGATTTCATTCTTTTAAGACCCGAAAATGAGCATTCTGGTGAACAATTTGTAAGTGTCATACATAGAAATATTCTAAGAGCAATGTCAACATTCGGAAACACCGACTGTAACCTCCCTTTTTGTAAAAATTTACTCATTTTGAATGATGTATCAATAATATCAGAAGATTTCAAAAGTACCGCAGAATGTACACTTTCACTAGGGAAGGAAGGCTCTAAATCTGTGTCATATAACACTTGGAGTTTGTTGCACATTCAGCAATATTGTCAGGTGAACTGTTCTTAAGGTTACCAAAAACTGTGAAGGAGTCCAACAGTGTTCTATATCTTTCCTTCCTCTTCACTAATTCAGCATACAAGTTGTCAAGTACTGGGAGAAATGTTTCGACTCTAAATTTTTCCCTTCCAGTCAGAAAAACTCTTCTTCATCGTCATGAAGTTTGCATTTTCGTGATCTTTTATAGGTGCATTCATAGTCTATATCAGCCACAATCTCCACGGATTTATTTTCATAATAGTCAAACAAGCCACTAATAGATGCAGTACATCCTACAAGTGATTCATATAATTCATGCACTATTTTGGTATCAATATTTACACTTTGCAATTTCAGATTTACGCTATTAAATCTCTGGACTATGTCCTTCCAGACTGTCATCATGAATACTGTTTCTAAACTGCTGAGTTGATTCAATAAAGCTGAATCCTCATTTCACACAATTGGTTTTTCAAACGTATTACTAGCAATATGTGTGAGGGCATTGATAACACCCTCCCAGTTTTCATATAGACTTACACACGTTTCCTCTCTTGCTGACGAATGTGTTTTTGATAAACTTTTTACCGTTTTGCTTCCTGGTTTGATGAAAGAAAGAAGTTTATCCCAGCATTGTGTAGAAGCAGAGAAAAAATTATAAAGATTTTGCAACTACATTGAAAAATGAACATGCTTCCTGACAACAGCTTTCAGCATTAGTGCCGACTAAATTCAAAGAATGTGCTGCACAACGCACAAAATGCGCTTTCGAGTTTTGTTCTTTAATGCGTGCCTGCAAACCAGTGTAGGTTCCTGACATTTTGCTTGCGTTGTCATATGACTGGCCTCTACAGTCAGTAATATCAATGGAATTTGTAGACCGGACAGCTAAGTTTTCGGATTTGTGTACCGTGTTTGGTAAAATCAGAAGGAAACGTTCAACAGGTTCATTCACCATTCTCGTTCACATATCTTAATATGAAATATACTGAAACTGATCAATATGTGAAATGTCCACAGTAGAATCTACTATTAATAGAGAAATATTTGGCCTGTTTTATTTCACGTATGATAATTCTCTTTATTTGTTCAGAAAGAAGCTCTATTATTTCATCACAGATTGCTGAAGAAAGATAACTAGTATGTTCCTGCCCTGGATTTCCATATCGTTCAATGTGCTTTGTGAGAAAAGGATCAAACTCAGCTATAAGAGACATCATAAATTCACCATTATGTAATGAATGGAATATTTCAATGTGTCCCCGTAGGGGAAGTCCACAACTTGTTAGCTTCTTCACTACCACAAACACCCTTTTCAACACACTGTGGTAGTACATTTTTTCTGTCTCAACATATGACTCGAAATGATTGTCTAGTGTTCCAAGTGACTTTTTTCTTGTTACGAGTGATAACTCCGAATTTTTGCATTCAAGTGAATTCTCATTATGAGATAAGATATTAGAAATATTTTTCCAATCTGCAATACCATTAGTAGCAATCGCGGCCTTACCTCTGAACAATTTACATGGTGCACAAAAAACAGCACTGGTGCTACAGGAGTATACAAGAAAATCACACATAGTTGATTCACCATTTAAAAGTTTATGGTAAAATACATTTTTGTTCAAATATCTCGTAAAGAAAACGGGAGTCCCTTTTTGGGCTTCTGTTTCCCGCGTTGCCGGAATTTTAGCCAGGACACAAATATGTTCTGAATATTCTTGACATTGTCTTTCTAATTTAAAAAGCAAATAACTTTTGCAGTTTCTTGCAGTGAGGTGTGCTGGATCAACTCTTATCCCACTTATTCTTATAACATTTTAGAGGTTTCTGTGGGCAGAGAAGACAGACTAAAAAGTTTACGTAGTCTTGTTGGCAGTTGCAATATGTTCTCATTTGTGTGAACACTGCTGTTATGTCTACACACAAAGGCGCCTTTTGTTCCAACATAAAATAAAAATAACCTTTCCTTGAAGAAAAATGCTTAGTTTAGAAGTTTAATATAAAATTTGCAATGCCATGTACTATTTGATTGCACAGAGTGGGAACTTCGATATCGTGCAGGCTGCAGCACAGTAAATGAGACAAACAAAAGTTGGTTTCTTCTTCTTTTTTCACCAAAACAAGTAACTAAGTAAATAAATAAATAAATTTTTAAATGGTTCAAATGGTTCTGAGCACTATGGGACTTAACATCTGTAGTCATCAGTCCCCTAGAACTTAGAACTACTTAAACCTAACTAACCTAAGGACATCACACACATCCATGCCCGAGGCAGGATTCGAACCTGCGACTGTAGCAGTCGCGCGGTTCCGGACCGCGTGCCTAGAACCGCTAGACCACCGCGGCCGGCTTTTAAACTGTTGTGAAGTGTATTTCACACATTATTAGATATTCTGCTTATGTTCTTTTCGTAGAAACATGTATTTAAAAATGTAAAACATTCCCAGTATCAACACGTTTTGTTAAACGGGTGTATTAAATCAAAGCTCAGATATTGAAGACCACAGAGCTTTCAAAATAATTACAGTAATGGAGGGTTGACTTGATACTTCCCCATAATTCCTACAAGAAATTTAAGTAAAATCTGGTTTTACATACTGAGGCCCACACATGTTTCAGTATTCAAGAAACTGTTGATTAGTTTATCACAGCTTTTGAGGGGTCCTGGTATTTTCACAAGGAAAATATGGTAGGGTTAAGCAGAAGCCAACATTCTCAAAATAATAATGTTTGAAACATTGCATTGTAGATTGCTGTCCTGACAGCTTACTTCAAAATAGTTTGAACAATCATGAAGATAAGACCAGACAGAAACCCAATCTTAAAATTCCATTCAGTCACCAAGTAAACTAGGTATATTTCCAAGCTTGTATTGTCGAATTTTGTTCTTAAGGTTTATTTAAACTAGCAAGTTGTTTAACAATATCAAAAATTTTTGTCGTTTTTAAGCACAGTTATTTTCAAACATAAAAGGTTAAAATGAGTATGGAGCTCAAAATGCTGCCCCCTTAAGGTGCCGCAGCTAGGACCGTGCCTAGTGGGCCTACATATAAATCTGCCACTGCTAACAACATACCTTTAGCACAAAAACCACCTCTGGCTTACATGATACCAATCGCTATCTCCAATTCCTCCAATGATAAGTGATACTTTTTATTTCATTATGAGCATTTGATTCTGTCTGTTTCTTTATGATACAAAGCATTGGTTCATCAAAAAGAAGTTGGAAAATACTCATAACAGAATCATCCATGCAGTGGAAGACATATGCAGTGAGCCATCCTCTTTCATTCAAAAAATTCAAAGCAGCCCTTTTCCAGGCAATGGTATGTTAGCAACCTTCACCTTGATTCCATCTCTCTGCCATGTTCACTGCTGCACAAGTTGATGCCTGAGAATGTTCTGGAAAGAACTGAGATGGGGAGACACCTACTGATGGTATACCTTCTCCTTAGTCTTGCAACTTTCATCATCAATTGATCCTGGCAGATAATCACCACCTGAATCTAGCAACACACTTTTCGATTCAATATCCAAGTTCTTTGGAATGCACTGATGAAACATGATTGAAAATGTTTGTTACAGGCCAAAAAACACTATCTAACCAATGAGGAGAGAAACTACAGGAACATATTAGAAACAATTGAAAAGTTACATCACAATGTCCAGCATAGAACTTTTCTGACAATAAACCTAACATCATTCAGGACAACAACTAATGATCAAAGCAAAATGCAATGCAAGACCCTTTGGAATTATGAGAACTAAATTATTCTAAACAGGAGTTGCACCAGAGGTGAACTGACCCCTCATGCTGTTCTAGATATTCTTCATGAAATTTCCATGAAATCAAGATATTTCAGCAAATTTTAGTACACTATTGTCAAAAGCAGAAGAAATGAGGAAAAGTCATGATGTCTGCTGGAAAAAAATGTTAAAAAAATAATTCATTGTTGTGGAAATAAAAGTTGAAAGATGTCTTTTTGCCTTTTCACTGTTCTGATGTTAAACCAATGTGGTTTTTTTCATTTTTTATTACTTTACTTTTACATACTTATCATGGCCACAGTTTATACACATTTATTCTGCATTTGGAAAATCCAGAATAGAATAATGACAATATTATGAAAAGGACGGATTGCTGTTTACTATATAGAAGACATGCTGAATCACAGGCAGGTGCAACAAAAAGACTGCTATACAGTTAAGTTTTAGGTCAAAAGGCCATCTTCTCAATTAGAAACACACATTCACACGACCACAACTCACACATACATGACAACTGTCTGTGGTCACTGAGGCTGGACCAGTCGCCAGAGACAATGATCATATGTGTATGAGTTGTGCTTATGTGAATGTGATCCCTTGCTCATCTTCTATAATAAATATCTGTTCCTTTATGTACACTGTCCTTTTGTTACTCTTAATTATTTTTAATTTTTTGTTTTGTTTTTGTGGTACTTACCAATAAACTGACCATATGCAGCATAGCTTCGAAAGAGTGAGGGATTACTGGGCAGATGTCCAAATTTTTGCAGTTTTCTAATAGCACGAAGGCAGGCAACTGTCACAGTATATTTATAACATGGCAGAAGTTTCTCAAGATTCAAACATCTTGTAACCTCCTCCAAAACAAGTTTAGTATCTGAAGAAAGTGAATCAGCTGTAATTGGAGCTCTGTAAAAATATTTATAAGATTTTAGTGCAACTATGGTGCAGACCTGAATTCTAAAACTACACTTAAATATGGTAAAATCAGTAATGAGTATGATTAATGAAGTCTTATTCCAAAGTATGTAAAGAGCAACTACTACAAATGGACATGTGTATATCCTATCAGATCTCCTTCACACATAAGACAAGTCAAGGGTGAAGGGTGAGATGCTTCATGAAAGGAAAAAAGACAAGGTAAGGAAGAAATTGGAAACATGAACATCAGGAGAGAAAGAGTCCACCCCCTGTAGCTGAGTGGTCAGCATGACAGAATGTCAATCCTAAGGGCCTGGATTCGATTCCCAGCTCGTTCAGAGATTTTCTCCGCTCAGGGACTGGGTGTTGTGTTATCCTAATCAACATCATTTCATCCCCATCAACACGCAAGTCACCAAAGTGGCATCAAATCAAAAGACTTGCACCTGGCGAACGGTCTACCCAATGGGAGGCCTTAGTCACACAGCGACAGGAGAGAAAGAGGCTTTTACAAGCTGCAGAACATAATGGAATATTCGATATGCTGAAATGCCATATCATTGCCCATTACTATAAGATATTAACTGTTCTGTGTATTGTTTGGTATACTGTGACATTTCAACTACTAGCCTGTGTATTTTTCACAAAAATATACCTAATCTACTGTTGCTATCTATATGCTTTTGTAGCCAGTGCTTACCAAAGGAGGAAATTGAAAAGGTTAAGGTTTAACATGTCCTTAATGATGAGGTCATTAAAGATGAAACACAGGCTTAAATTGGGGAAGGATGGTGAAGGAAATTTGCTGCCTCCTTTCCAAAGAAACCTTCTTGACATTTGCCTAAAGTAATTTATGCCTAAAGTAATTTAGGGAACCATAGAAAATCTAAATCTGGATGGTCAGAGAGGGATCTGTACTGCCTTCCTCCATCATCACTGCGTAACCTTGCCTGATCTATGATCTGCAGATGAAATGTGCTTTTTGTTGTGTCCTCCTCTCACTGTACAATTTCCCATCTAGTGGTAAAAAAAACTTAATTCCAAAATACTGAGAAAACATTGTAAATTATAATTAGACTGTACCACTTCTCTGTTGTTTCAGTACACTAAAATACAATTTAAGTGAATATTGGTTGATAAAAACTTATCGTGTGATCAACAAAATGGTAGGGTCATCTTGTTGAAATGTTCCAATGAGTTTCATACCCATCAGATTCAGTCAAAATGCCAAGATGCTGTGTCCTGCATATATATACAGCAAGTGGACCACTAACATCTCCTGTGAGCAGGCCTACCACACCTCTCCAGAAGCAGGTGCAGCACTGGGAATGGGGGGACACAGCATGGCTGGCGGTTGAGGAACGCGGTGTAGCCCTTGTGCAGGTGTTGGACCCTGGTGTCTGTCCATTCGGTCCGCAGACACTCTGCGGCTTTCAGAATGGAGCATTCCTGTTGTACTTTCATAATTGCAGAACCCCATGTTGTGCTGAGTTGAAATCCACTATTTCAGTTTATTAGGTTGTTGTACAGACATATTTCTACTGCCTCTTTGACAAATGAGCCCCGGAACTCACTGGCTCTGCATAGCTTCTTCATTTGTTCAAAATCACCAGTGTGTTCCTCGTTGATGCTATGAATGTGTTTCTGAGGCATTCTGTATGGAGCTGTGATACACATCGGTGTGTCTGCCCAATCTACTGCATCCCATCTTTGTACTCAATACTATAAATAACCAACACCATACAGGCTCAGCTGGTCTTTGGTCAAGCCAAGCGTATCCTTAATTTTCTGCATTGCATGCAAAACGGTCGTTATTTGATGTTTCTCCATTATTCTCACGATATTGGCTACTGGCAGCCCTGCATATGACAGAAATGCCATACATTTGGGTTATTCTTCTTCTTCTTCTTCTTCTTCCAGTTGTCCTCCCTCTTCTTATGCTTTTCAGACTGCTTCTGACTACCCTGTTTATACAAACTTGCCGGGTGATTTGAGAGAGGGATCTGTATTAGGATGTGTAGCCCATTTCCTTGCAGTAAAGGAGTGATAAAAGGAATTACGATATGTGGGCCGGAGCATCTAATTTGTGTGTGTGTGTGTGTGTGTGTGTGTGTGTGTGTGCGCGCGCGCGTGCGTGTGTCCATGTACTGTACTATGAAAACTAGCCACGGCATTATATTGTTTAATAAATGCTATTTGGGCTGCAGTATCTAGCAACTGGCATTACTGAACCTTTCGTCAAGGAAGGAAAGAACTGTTACTACTGAACCAAATTAATGGTTTTCATTCAATGTACCACTATTCTACAAGTGTTGGCAGATCCATTAGACAGGTTGTGACTAGTGCAAGGAACAGCCCAACTACACTTAGTCATTTTCACACTTCTTGATAAATACTTAGTCATCTGCATCACTCGTTTTGGGCGCACACGTTTTTCAGTAACATTTCTCCAACACTGGATGAGCTGACCAAAAAGATAAATGTGTCAATTTCTGTTGACATATTCCAGGGAGTAATGGCTTGTTTCAATGTTTGGTTGCAACACCACAGTAATGTAAATAGTCTATTACTTGGATTTGTTTCAATGTAAATGGGACAGCAGTATGAATGAAACAGGAACATCATTCTTTGTAATCTCTTTTCTCAGTCTCTGTATGTCAATGGTATCATGGAGTGTCACAAAATAGTGAACTTTAAAAGTACCTGTAAAACTTTTGAGTTTGATTTTTACAGCCTTCTGTATAAAGATACACTCAACATCCATCATTTGATATTCTCATATTATTCTGAAGTTTCGGAAACAAGCTATACCAAAAATTACATGTTGAGGACTATTCAAATGGAATTAATTTTAACAGTTTCATGGTGATACAAATTTCTTGTAAAAAAGAACAAAAGCACATAAATCACACTTTTTCTAACCTAGATGCACTCAGCAAAATGTTTCTTAACCAATTACCAGCTGCTTTAAACATTTGGGTTGCTTCTTTTGATGAGAAATGATATATTAGTAATGCAGGCAACAGAAATGTCTCTGAGCAGTTTCTTCAGTTCAGAAAACTGCACTCTTACAAAAGGAACAACACCACACCATTATATAACTGAAGGTACTCCACAACTTCAGATTACACTTATTTTCATCCACAAAAAGTCATTGACAACATTTTTGTGTTGTTTGATATTTCACTATTAGTTTCTGCTACTTGATATTGTCTTCAACTGAATTAGATACACCTACGCAGTAATGTGTAGTACCCAGTTTCATCTGGATGGCGAGTAATGCATTTTCAATTGACTTCAAGGACTAGGCAATGAAAATCCACAACCCACAAAGATGGATTATAATTGGTTCTGGGGTATGCATAGTAGTTTGATGGCATCCCAGATGTGCCGCACAGGACTGAGGCCACAAGTTGGGTGGCCACAAAAGCTTTTGCTGAAGGTACAGGTCAGTTGTGTGGAAATCACTAGGTAGCTCGTATTTTTCACCAGTGTATATCTCAGTGATGTCACTCATATTTAGGTCTTTCACCTAGGTGGCCATGTAATTACAGTTGGGGTGCAGGCAACAAATTAGAGTGCAGCCTCAGTTACAACTAAGGATGGCATCAAGCATATCCCCTGAGTTGATTAGTATGAGAAGCAGTCGGTGAAATATACTAATGTTTTGGAAAGTTACCCTGCTGAGAGCTGCGTTCAAATCTGGACGATGCTGATGCATCATCTGTCACTCTGTCATATCACACATAGCACTGTCTGTACCTGAATGCTTCTAATAAGAGATTACTTGCACAACTAGTTGCTAGCAGCACCCAATCTGCCCACAGTAATTACCAATCCTATACTACCGATTTCCCATGCTTTCAGCAGATCTTTTTTGGGGGCAAATTCTTACAAAAGACATAGCTGCAGAGTAACACAATTCTACTGGACAAACTAAAATGTTATAGTATTCATCACATCCCTCTTGCATGGATGGAGAATGCTGTCACATGAATGGAGGAACATAAAACATGGAGCTCTATGAGGTTTGGTACTGAACTGGCTCTTGTTCTTAATTACATAAATGACATTTCTACGACTTTAAAGGACTGTTAAAAAACTCATGTTAACTGATGACACAAGCACACCAGTCAAGGGCCCAAACTGATTCATATGACACATGGCAAAGATGATTACTGAGCATATCTACATACAACTGGTTCACAACAAACAGTCAAAGTCTTTCTTTCATAAAGAACCATATTGTGCAATTATGAACAAATGAAAATGATCTTCTACTATTAGACATTAATCACTAATGAATTATCAAATGTAACATTCTTTGGGGTCCAGCTACATAACAATCTACAATGGAGACAGCATAAGATAAATTAATTCAAAAGCACAGTTAGCATGGTTTTCTTTTTCTTCTTCCTTTTTTTTCCCCTAAGGTCTATTTGTGCACATTACATTACATTTATTTATGTTGAGGGTCAGTTACCAATCTTTGGACCCTGCAATGATAATTTATAAGTTCCTCTGTATTTAATAAAAGTGACCAGTCAATTTTACCTTCCCGTACAGTACTGTCACCTGCAAACAGCCTTATCTGCCAGTTACATACTATCAAACTACATTGAGATATGCTAGACACTGATTTTGCTTTTGATGGTCTTCCAATGAAGAATAGTGTATTGAGTATTCAGTTCTGTTCCCAAAGAGTCTTTAGTCCAGCCACACATCTTTCCAGAAATTCCATGTGCATACATTTTGTTTGCTAGGCAATGGTATAGAACTGTATCAAAGGATTTCTTAATGCTCTGCTCTCTCCTGTTTTCTGTATCACATGAAGAAATCAAGCAACCTTGGTTTTTAAACAAGCAGCTGACTTGGAAACAATGTTGTTTTCTATAGAGAAGTTCTTCAGTCTCCAGACAAGTCATCATATGTAGGCACACAGTACTTACATTAGCGAAATTGCTCTTATAATGCACATTTCAACAGGCCTCTATTCTTACGACAAAAAGACAACTACTGTTCTATGATAAATAATGTGTCCATGCAGATATTGCACTAACAACAGAAGACAAAATAGTCATGAAAACATAACTGAGGAAGTAGCAGCTTCTTTTAAAGTAGTGGCTTCCCTTGTAAATAATTTTATTATGTTCAATTTAGCTTGATTAGCTACAAATAGTTTTTTTTTTAGCTGGTAAACAACAGTTAATTGTTAGTGCAATTTCTAACAACTGCTTTGCAAAACTTGAATGAAAGCTCACCCTTGATGATGTGATCTAGAGAATACTATGAATGAATGAATGAATGAATGAATGAATGAATCAGTCAGTCACAGTAATAAATATTACAAAATAAACACGACACACAACAAAAATAAGAAAAATGAAGAAATTTAACTTATGAAAACTAAAATAAGTAACTTTACCCTTGTTGAACAACTGATATAACAGGTGTGACTGTAGCTCCTAAAGCTTCTACCAGTGCAGCTCTGTAATAATTGTCTGAGTAACGGTTTTTGCTGTTATCATTGTACTTAAATAGATCCAAGAGAAAACGAATGACATCAGGTGGGCAAATGCCATGAGCATTTCGTAGTCCAGCCATTGCCAATGGTATTGTCTGAAAGAAGCTGATATGAGTATAAGACACACACAGAGTTAAAACTTTTATTAACAGGTCAGTTTTTCTGAAGGCAGCAGGTGAATAGAATGTTCACATGCCCATATAGTATTCTACAGTATTAAAATGAAAAAATGTTAATAAAAATAACCCATAGGACTTTAACACATTAAAACATGAACATACTAATCAAATTAATGTATCATAAATTCTAAAGCATTGGAATGTCAGTTACTTGTCACTATATTCAAAGCGAAATAAATATCTGAAGCAGCTCATATTGAATTATGCTAAATTATTTTCAATGCAAGGAAAACCTTTAAAAATTAATTGATTCATTTGATGACTGGAGCATGTCCACCGCTGATCTTCAACAACATTACAAGCTTATATAATCTCAACACATTCAAAAACGCACTGACTATAGTTAGTTTCTCTACAGTATGAGTCGCATATATATATAAATAATTACAGTACCTTTTGTAGAAAGTAGTGCTGTAGATTTGCAAAATTATTTTGCCGGATGATGTGTGGACATGAAAACGATCCAAATAGTTTACGGAATATTGCCAACATTGCTGGAGGACCAGCCCAGTTAGCCACCATAGCATTTGCAACCTGCAAATAAGTATATTAAAACAGTGATCACTGTTGTCTTCTGTAAAAATCCATTAGAGACTAACTGAAAATGTTTCTTCTGAAAATACTTCTGAAATACATGTACAAGTTAATTCTACAGAACTAGCTGAAAATCCCTCTACATGCTGTTTCAAAATTACACTGACAAACTCTGAGGGGAAGTAGAAGGTGTCTCGAGGAACAAAGTCACGATAGGAACCCGTGTCCGAAAATGTTATCCAACATCACTACAAAGCATCAAAATTACAGGCACCGGCATCTGTGTATGAATGTATATACACAGGGTAATTCTGAAATGACGTTACAAACTTTCATGGTTGATGGGGGAGGGTAAATGTATCAATTTTAGTTAAGGGATCCTGGTCTGGAAATGAACCACTCGAAAGCTATAAGCAAAAATCATTCTGATACCTCTGATAGTGTAATACATGTATCGGTACTGGTGTTGCTAAGATTGTAGGGTACACAACTTTCAGAGTCGTAGTACAGACCAAAGCAAGAAAAAAAGGTCTGTACACATGGGCTTTAAAATGCATACTTGAGTGGCTATGAG
The DNA here is from genome assembly GCF_023898315.1 of Schistocerca nitens. Taxonomy (NCBI): domain Eukaryota; kingdom Metazoa; phylum Arthropoda; class Insecta; order Orthoptera; family Acrididae; genus Schistocerca; species Schistocerca nitens. The sequence goes on from NC_064614.1 coordinate 450,591,529, forward strand.
CTCTTGTACATCTCTGCTGCTGTGAAACACATCTTTATTGAAAGAACAAGAGCTCATAGCTCTCTCTCTCTCTCTCTCTCTCTCTGGACTTTGTATCCAGTCCAGATAGCTGTAGGGGACCCCAAAGTGTTAGAGCAAGGCCCATGGAAGTGCCCCTCATGGATGCAACTTAAAACTCTAGTGAAAAAATGACAAAGCACTCAAAACAAAATTCCACAGTTTGAAACATTTCTAAAAAGCAATGGTGCTTGTGTAATTCAAGATACAGCAAATCGACTAATACCCCAAATTTGTAGTAATGACATTTTTGGAATTTAAAAAAAAAAAAGATGTAATGTGGCAGTAATATTTACATTAGTTTGTCTATTGCAAAAGCTATGTCTTGGTTTGTCTCACTCTTTAACATCAACACCATCTGGCACCATGTTAATACAATATGGGCTTTGAGTTTGCTATCGTCAGTCTGGCATGTGAAGTCTCCAAATAACATCTTTTGTAAATATCGCCTAATGGCAATTGCATATAAGACTGTATATTTTTCTTATATTGTTCACGTATATGAGGTTTCATATGCATATTGTCAGTACTTGTACCTACTATGCACAAGGTGTACAACTTTGCTTCCGCCGTTTTTTCCCCAACATTTGAGGCTTTAATGAAACAAATTGGTTACAAATGTATCATTCAAAGTATTTTCCATTGCTGGCCACTACTTTCTTCCATCTTTTGGGCAGTTTACGAATCCTGCATCGAAAAAACTGTTCATCTTTTGAAACTATCCACAAATCAATCCAATTTGTGACTTCTTCATGAGATTGGAAGTGTTGGTCAGCCAGGCCATGCACCATTGATCTAAACAGGTGATAGTTAGAGGGATCAATGTCTGGAGAATACGGCGAGTGGGATAGGACTTCCCATTTTAACGTTTCCAAGTATGTTTTGACCTCTTTTGCAACGTGGGGTCGAGCATTGTCGTGCTGCAAAATCACTTTATTGTGCCTCTCGCTGTATTGCAGCCATTTGTCTTTTAATGCTCCACTCAAATGCATTAATTGCATTTGATAATGAGCACCTGTGATGGTTTCACTTGGTTTTAACACCTCATAGTACATGACGCGAAGCTGGTCCCACCAAATGCAGAGCATGATCTCGGAGCCGCGAATATTCAGTTTGGCCATCAATGTGGAAGCATGGCCAGGATATACCCATAATTGTTTGCATTTAGGGTTATCGTAATGAACCCATTTTTCGTCCCCGGTCACAATGCAATGCAGAAATCCCTTCCGTTTTTGCCTCTGAAGCAACTGTTCACAAACACCGTTCAATGTCTCTTGGTTTCAGCTCACATGGGACACAAGTTCCTTGTTTCTGAATCATGCCGATAGCCTTGAGACATTTTGAAATGGCTTGCTGTGTCACTCCCACTAATCGTGGCAATTCTTGCGATTCTTCACTCAGCAATGTCTCCAATTCTGCATCTTCAAAAACATTCTCTCTTCCACCACTATGCCGGTCTACGACATTAAAATCACCATTCTTGAAGTGTTGAAACCACTCACAACATATTCTTGCACTAATAGTGTCCTTACCATACGTACTTGAGAGCATTCGATGAGACTCAGCCACTGTTTTATTTATATTGAAACACAACATTAACACCTCCCGCAAAGGACGAGAATCAGGCTCGTAAACTGACATTTTCAATCAAGAACAACTTTATTATGCAGACACAAATCGGCTAGTGTTTGAATGAGGTTATGTTGACCAAGGTCCAAACTAGCTGCCTGACATCTGCGATCTGTTTCTTTCGACCGATACTTATCGTTGTCGCCACCTATCGGCAAACAGCGGAAGCAAAGTTGTACGCCCACCGTTATCTGATGATGATGACTCAAAATGCATCAGAAATAAAGTTTTTAATGATCATGACATTTCAATGGAATTACTACATGCCAAGTCTGTGAGGTCGCGTACCTTACAAATGGAAGACTTCATCAGTGAAACAGAAGAAAGAGGATGACTTTAGCACCAGTTTATGGTTCAAATGGCTCTGAGCACTATGGGACTCAACTGCTGTGGTCATAAGTCCCCTAGAACTTAGAACTACTTAAACCTAACTAACCTAAGGACAGCACACAACACCCAGCCATCACGAGGCAGAGAAAATCCCTGACCCCGCCGGGAATCGAACCCGGGAACCCGGGCGTGGGAAGCGAGAACGCTACCGCACGACCACGAGATGCGGGCGCCAGTTTATGCCAACGAAAGGAGCGAAATTCATAGTGTAGAACAAAAAAAGTCTTCTACTAAAGGTGGCTAATTATATAACAGCTCCTGTTATATAATTTAATAATCCACATTTTGTCATTACTGTTGAGTGTTACCTGCCACCCCCTTTCTACACCTAAGATTTAACTCTTGCTTCCCGCTGTCTTTTCGTCCCCTGCTCAGCTGCCCCACTATACTCTCTCCCTATTGCTATACCTGTCCTCCCTCTAAAATCCGTCTACCCTGACAATTACTCATCAAGAGCCAGTGGATGCCACAGACATAGAGATGTGATGCTATCTGATCTTTGTACCTGCCTATACATTATCCATTGTTCATCTACAGGTGACTGTCCTCTTTTTGTACACAGCAAGCACTCCTCGGCACTTGATCTAGAAACATCCACTCGGTAGTGTGCAGTACCCCAATTCACTCTGATGATGGCAGTGTTGAATCACATCATGGGCTTCACAGGAAACTGCCAACATTGGGAGCCACCCTGATCCCTATCACTCAGTGTGCAATACTCAGTGAGGGCTGTTGCACAGATGAACTTAATGGAATTAAGGTCAGGTGACATGGAGGGGCCACATAAGCACTCACACACATGGAACGCCCCTCAAATGAGTCTGGTAATAACTGGGAGCAGTCGAATATTGCTTTATCTTCCTGAATGGGCTACAACAAATAAATATGCTCCACATAGGAATATCTTTACCATACTTCTACTGAGTGTCTGTCAGCAAGTGAATTGCATTGCCTCAAATAGTGTGTGATGTGCTTGTAGAGTGTTATTAGCTGGCATCAACATGCTTCATGACTCATCAGTCCTCATGACCTTTCCCCACACTGCAAGCCTACAAAGACTGTTACTTAAGCACATGCTATCCTCTGTGTCCAGTGACATGCAGTGAGCAAAAAAAATGTGCTAGGCAGTTGTTTGTGTACTTCACAATGAGCATGTGGCACATCTTTTTAGGTGTCTATCTCTGTAGGTCTTTGCAAGGACATTAGGAAATCAGGTGAGGAATTGCTTATTACTACAGATGTGTCCACATGTCCGAAGACTGTAAGAGGGAACATTTTGCAGTGGAGCACAAAGTGGAATGCACTGGAAAGGAGCTCTGGTTCACTCAACCCCCTTTATTCAAGGTACCAATATCTTAGAAACCAAACTCCAGTCCTCTGATGGCTTCATAAGAAAAACTGTCCACATTTAACTAACCATTAAATACACTTCCAGTCTGAAACTTAATATCCTTTCAAATAACCCCATGCCCCCTCCAGAAACTTATTCAGGTACACACACACACACACACACACACACACACACACATACACATACACTCATTTCAGCAACAACTGGTATATGCCACATGACAAAAGATGCATCATGTGGAGAGGTATTCATTTCATAACCATGCTCCTGAAGATACCCATAAAGTGTTGTAATGTAGAAAATTATTACAAGTTGTCACTTTGCATTGAGAACATAGGTTGCTGTGGAGCCAGGAGGAGAGAGATCATTTTCTCATGTTTGCACAGCTGACACTGGCTACTGGGCCGGGCAAGCAGTGTACTTGACAAATGCTGCATGCAATATGTTACACATACTCTCTATGAATCTGAAGAAGTACTATTAAATATTAATTGATCTTTTTCATAATTAGTGTACCAAATTCCTTGGATAACAGAACCATACTGCTAAAATTTCATATCAATAACTTCAATACTTTCGGAGATATGAATTTTTACCTAAAACACATAATAATTGTGCTGGCATTGTGAATCCAAGTTACGGACTGTAATGTATTCATCTACAGTATCAACTGAAACTACAGCCAAGAGGACAGGATCATATAATCCAATTGCTGGAATTTTCTTTAGTTTCATTGCCACAGATTTCTAGTGTAATTAACAGTACATTGGAAAATTATTATTTCATTGAGTTTTGTTTGTGTAAGTGTTTTGGAGAGACTGAGAGAGTGAATGGAGGATATACGTAAAGTGGGAATGTGATATTTTATTAAAACTATGTAAATGTAAGCATGAGAAAGTTGTGTAATAGGGGAATTTGTGACGTATGTCCGAGTGAGCTTGAATTAGCAAAAGGCAGCCAGGAGGGGTGTTTATTAAATTTATTAGTAATTTATTTTGTGGAAAGGTATTATATTTTGTTTGCATTAAATTTTATTTAGTTTCAGAATTATGAAATTTTTAGTCCACATTACTTGTGGTAATCTGATTGGCTGACATCAGAAATACCGTGAGTATAGAAGCTCTCCAGATGATCTGACTGGCTGCTTAACATATTAGCCAATAGGAATTCAGTGCTTCCTGCACATTTGAATAGGGCTTTGTGCTTCAGATCTATGAGCTGAATTTGTACCAAAATGAATAAATCCACACGTATGATCTGTTCTCGTGTAGTTGATGAAAAGTTACTACAGTGTTGTATATTTTGAGAAAGTTTGAGCTTTGTGAGTGACTTATTTTAGGTCATTTCACATGTAAATATTTCAAGTCGTACATAAACTACGCGTTGCATGTTTCGTGCAAATTACGAGACGTTATGGCGAGCACTTCTGTACAAGAAGACTATTGAACAACTGACAGTGTTAACTTGCAAGTAGTCATGGGTCAATGACTGTTTAGGACATTTAAAATATTGGGTCAGACGAAATATCTTCTGGCTGCTGTTGGGTGTCAACTTGTTACAGGCACAGTCAGTAACATTGCATAATTACTGTCGGGATATTAAATAAGGACTAGATAGCTATTTCCTGTGTTTCAAAGACAATAAACAAGCTTACAGGAAATTTTAGACATTTTTCCAATGAGTCATGCAAGAATCCTGAACACCCGATAGTTAAACTAACTTTTAAATGCTGCCCATGGACTGGAGTTATGTGGCCTTTGTGTGGTGGGTATTTAGCTAACATTTCGTCAATGCAGAGTGAAGAGCAGACAACCTGAAACCTATCCAGGTAGGTGGACTGATTGTTAAAAGGGTAGTGAGAGAGCAACCCGCCCCACCGCAATGTAGGTCTTGGCAATGTAGGGTGACTTGCATGAGTCAATGATACAGACAGCCATACTGCAACTGAAACTGCAACAGAGGCCAGAAGCCATACACACCTGCGAGTCCTGAGGATGAGCAGCAGCTTTTTCAGTATGGGCAGGGCAAAACTCCAGTTAATTGATTGATCTGACCTTTTAACATAAGCAAACATGGCCTTGCTATGTTGGTGTGGCAAGTGCCAAAGCAGGAGGAAACTACAGCTGTCATTTTGCCTGAGAGTAGCAGCTCTATTGCATGGCTTAATGATGATGGAATCCTCTTCATTAAAATATTCAGGAGATAAAATAGTCTGGGTTGGGACCAGTCCACAGGATTTCATCATCAGGAAAGACAAAACTGGCATTCTATAGGTCGGAATGTGGACTGTTGCATCGCTTACTTGGGTAGGTGGGTTACAGAGTTTAAAAAGGGGGAATAGATTGGTAGAAGATAGTACAGTAAATTAAAAGAAATGTATAACAAAAACATAAGTGAACCATTCAAAGATGAATAGTAAATTAAAAGAAACAAATAACAACTTATGTGAATCGCTCAGAGAATTCAAAGATCAACTGGGCAGTTAAACTAAAGAAATGAATAAAAGTATAAGTGAATCACATAAACAGTTAAAAGACAATTTATACGCTCAAATACTGGAAACAAAGTGAACTGAACTGTACTGCCAGAAAGTGGAAACAAATAACAAACTTTTATGGGCAAGAAACAAGTTAAAAAATGAACTTCAGAATAAGAAGATCCAGTTTGCAGAAATTAAGTTAGAAATCTAAGAAAATCAGGGCAGAAACAGCCAAATTCTTGGAGTGGACTTTGGTTTAGAAGCTGAGGAAATCTTTCAACAGTTATGGTGATTACTTCTGAAATAATAAACAGTTTACCTACTTTTTGTCCATTGTCCCTTATATAAAACATCAGAAGCTCACAAAGTAAAAGAAGGCACAAATCCTCAAATTTGACATTAGCAGGATCCAACTATTCTCTTGGAAGAATCAAAGAAAAAGCTGTGAAACAATTGCCAACAATTCAAAAGCAGATTGATCAAAACAGCATGAACACTAATCCCGCTACAGAAAAGGAAAAAAGCACTCTTCATGGAATGAGGAATGAGACCATGTAACCCAATCTCAACACAATGCATACAACAATTGGTACAGCAATAAGACAGAGGGCAATAACAAAACATTCCTGACAGTGACAAAAAGAGACAATCCAAATTAATCAGAAAGATTAAAAGTATTGATTGTTAGGACAAATCCTATGGCATCTCGAAATCATCAGTTTGGTAATGGAGGTGTAGGGGGAGGGAGGAGCGAGGGGGAATTGTAAATTGAGACAAAGACTTGAATACAGTAAACAAATTCAACTGGATGTAGCTTACTGCAGTCATGAAAAGAACAGACTGTAACAGGATAGGCTAGCACAGAGAGGTGCACTAAACAGGCTTGGAACTGAGGCCACAACAAGAACACTTATTGAAGAGCAGATTCCACGCACTTGGATATACATGGGTGGTTTGAAAAGTTCTTAGAATGGAATACAAAAAAAGTACTAACATAACTGAAATTTCTTTTATTTTTCAATGTAGTATCCTTGTAGATTAATGCACTTGGTCCAAAGATGCTCCAATGCCTTGATCTCATCTCGAAAATGAGTTTCCTTCAGGCCTGCAAAATAGCTTGACAACTCCAGCTATCAATTCTTCATTTGAAGTGAATATTCATCCACCAAGAAAAATGTTCAGTTTTGGGAAGAGACAGAAGTCTGACAGAGCCATATCAGGTGAATAAGGTGGGTGTGGCAACAATTCATACCTTAGTTAGTGTAATTTTGCCATGGTAAAGGCACATGTGTGTGGGTGAACATTGTCTTGATGGAAGATGACTTTCTTCCTTGCTAAACCTGGCCTTTTTTTTGCATATCTTTTGTTGCAATTTGTCCAGAATGTTAGCATAGTATTCTCCGGTAATTGTTAGCCCAGTGGGGAGATAATCTACAAACAGAATCCAATTCACATCCCAGAGCACTGATGCCATGACCTTTCCCGTTGAAGGAATTGTCTTTGCTCTCTTTGGTGGCGGAGAATCAGCATGTTTCCAATGCTTTGACTGTTGTTTGTCTCTGGGGCATAGTAGCGCACCCAAGTTTCATGTGTGGTCACAAACTGGCGCAAAAAATCTTGTTCGTTTCTCCTAAAATGAGCCAAACATTGTTCTGATATGTCCATTCTCAAGCATTTTTGATCCAGCATCAAGAGTGGCGGCACTCATCTTGCAGATAATTTTTTCATTTCTAATTCTTCAGTTAAAATGTGATATACCCTTTCAGATGACATCTGGAAAGCACAAGCAATTTCATGCACTTTCAATCCGCGATCCTCCATGACCATTTTGTGTACTTTTGCAATGATTTCTGGAGTAGTGAGACATCTTGGTCGAGCACTGCATGGATCATCATCTAAGCTCTCCCAACCAAATTTAAATGCATTTGTCCACTTGGCAACAGTTGAACAGGAAGGAGCAGAGTCCCCCAGTGTATTCTGGAAATCGGCATGAATGTCCTTTGCTTTCATACCTTTCAAGTACTTAATCACTACTCAGATCTCAATTTTTTCCATCTTTGCAAATCACTGCATGGGAACAACAGAGCCACATCACTGCCACACCTCTCTTCCAAGAGCACTGACGTGGTACATGTTTACTGGCAACAGTCCAATGAATATCACGTGAACAGCTCATTGCGCTAGTGCTGACCTCTCATGGTGATTCCGAGAACTTTTCAAACCACCGTTGTATATGCAAGGTGCTTCAGACCTATCTTCCCCTTACTTTTTCTTAGAAATGGTGCAACCAATCTTTTTTTAAGTAAAACACATTTTCGGAAATCCGATTAGGATGATCAGATGGTGAACCTTACAATGCCTGGAAACAGCTGGAAAATGGAGAAAATAAACTCAACTTCAGTATTTCAAATAAGAACAAGGAAAAAATTAGTACCATTGAAAAGATATCTCAAAACTGAATATTTTTTGTCAAAAGGGATATTTTTGGATTTAGAGTCATTTGATGAAATCATCAATAATTCTTTATGGAGCTGATGGTTTGAGCAACATTTGAGGAAATAAAAATGAAGTTGTATGTACTATTTAATATCATGGCCAGGACAATCTTTTCTTTTTTTACATTTTTTACTTTGAATACATTTTATTTGCTACTGTAACAATTATAACAGATTATTATACAACATTGCAGTTTTAAGTTTAAGGAAAAATTTGTTTAAAATGCTTTTCACCTTATTTCAAGCACTGTCACACCTCTCTTTGTGCATTTGAATATCCCAAAGTATATCTGCATCGTGAAACAACTGACATGCTTTTTTAATTTTGTGGGACACTGTTGCTAGACAATGTCTTTCATGCTTTAATAAAAGTATGCTTAGCTAACAAGGGAAAACATTCTAGACACCCATTTTGCTGCTAATGGAACATCTAACAACCCTGTCCGTTCGTGTTGAAGAAATTCAGAATACCACTAATCACTCATTTGTTCATCAAGAAAATAAGGTATTTATGCTCCATACTAGCTGGTTTTTTTACTGACATAACCAATGAGGGTTTTCTTTTGACCAATAGTCACCATTGTTCATATTTACCTCACCTTTAGATTTGAAAGTAGTTTTATGAGTCCACAACATGGCAGTTTGTGTTTTGATATTTGAATTAGGTGAAAAAGATGTTTCTTGTCTGTAAATCATGTTCACTTAATGTTTTATATACACAGAAGTGATACAGACATAAAGAACTATCATGCAGAAGTCTTCAGATAGTACTTCTGCTTGCCCCCGAATCCCATGGTGTTCTTCCTCTAGAGAGATGTGGGTCTAGATTTATTGCAGCAGGCATATTGGCACTTTTATTGCTTATTTATTTATTTACATGTCAAGTTCCATCTCTAACATGTCTTCGCTTGTTTATTATGAGTGTGGATTGGTTTTACCAGGCCACTACTGTGAATCAGTGCCTCCAGTCACAGAAAAATGTGCTGTGACCGGCATAGATAATCTTGCTATATCTCTTCACAGGCCTGCCCTATAAAATCACAGTTCAGGAGAGATAATATAAAATTATGTTTGTCAAAGAAAGTGATTCATCTCCAAAAAGTCTAATTGGTTTGGTTTCCACCCATTACAGCTTTTACTACAAGACATGTAATTCACAGAAAGTCAGCATACAAACTGCAATGAAAGCGATGCAGATAGACAGACTCTCAATGAAGTAAGTATGGTATCGATAGCTACAATGCCACAGAGTAGGCACAAGTTCTTAGGTTGGCACTATGACACTGACACTGACGACAGCGCCCTCTAGCCGGCACTGTGCAACTCTACGAGTGCCGCTCCAGATTCTCCCGATTTGATTCCGAGTAGACGACCAACCAACATTGTTACATTTTCATAGTGGGCAAGCCACTACAGATTTTTCCTGTGTTAGCTCTGATACATCCGGCTTCGCACTTATGTGCTCCTCAGCTGTCCGATCTTTTATGTTTTCAGGCTCAGCAAATGACACAGCTGCTTGCTGCCATAAATGGACTGGTAACACTACAAACTGCAGCTACTTCGGCGCTTCCATCATCTCCGCCTGTACCACTGCCACCAACACCTCTGGTGCCACCATTTCGTGCCTTCAATCCTGACGCTGAACACTGGCTAGAATACATCACCCAGTTCTAGGCACACTTCGCAGCATACAACATACCGGGTACAGAGCAGCTCGCCTTTTTCATTGCCAACGCGGGTGTCATGTTATACCATGTGCTCGTAAAATTGTTTCCCACCACCTGCCCAGAAACTAAAACTTACGACGAAGTAATTGACGCTTTGAACTCCCACTTCCGTGACAGTGTAAATGTGGTTGCTGCATGCTACAAATTCTCTTGTCTCCGGCATGGCCCTACTCAGTCCCATAAATCTTGGTTAGCGGACCTTCAGGGACTAAACATCTGATTGTGACTTTAATTGCTCATGTGGACGCTCATATGCGGATATCATGATTAGAGACACTATTGTGCAGAATGTTGCAGATCACTGCATTCATGAGCAAATCCTAAAATTTAAAAACCTGTCTTTACAGGAAGTAGTGGACTTGCTAAACAGACAAGGTACATTAGACATGACTACTTCCACATTCGACGTGACCCTGGGTGTGTGTACTGTTAGCGAGGCACATGTGCCCTCCCGCCCAGCCCTAGCACAGCAGTCACACCATGCCACTCACGCACAAGTAAACAAGTTTCCAACCAGGCACCTACTCAGAAACTGAAATCATGTAAGAAATGCTTTCGTGCCCACCCACGGGACAGTTGCAGATCCCGTCAAGTGCAGTGTTATTTTTGTAATAAGAAAGGACATGTGCAAGCTGTTTGCAGTAAGAGAAATTCTAATTCACAACCTGTCTTCCGTTTGCATGACTCGAGTGGGCGTTACCGCAACGGAAACCACCATGACCATGATTCATATCAGCCTATGGACGTTAATGCCATTTATTCACAGCCTTCTGTTTCACGTGCTTCTACAGCTCATCGTGTGAATCAAGTTTTGCCAGACACTTCCTCTTGCATTCAGAGCAACGCAAGGAAACTTTTTGTGACTTTGAACATTTTTGGATGTTCCGTTCGCATGCTGCTGGACACTGGTGCATCAGTTTCTTTACTGAACAGATCGACATATGATTTGCTTGGTTCGCCCCCTCTTCGTCATTCACATTCCATACTGACTGCATTTACTGGACAGGAAATCTCAGTGCTCAAGCCATGTGTGGTGCAATAACACGTACAGTGTCTTTTCATGTGCTCCGATCTAGTGATGCTACAAACATTTTTGGCATGGACGCATTTGAACTTTTTGGCCTCGCAATTCAGGACAATGTCCTTTGCATCAACACTAGTGACCATGCAGACAGTGCTGCCACACTATGAGATGATTTTGCTGAACTCTTTTCAGATGGCCTTGGTTGCGGCGCAGACTTTGCAGTGCATGTTGTAGTCAAAGACAGTGCCATGCCTATTTTCCAGCACGTACACCCAGTACCGCATGCACTGCGCGATGCCATAGCTGCTGAACTCAAGCATTTGCAAGCCAGTAGTGTCCTTGAACCTGTTTCTGCTTCGCCATGGGCTTCACCTATAGTTTGTGTGAAAAAACCAAACGGTTGTCTCCGTATTTGTGCTGACTATAAGTCTACTGAAAATCCCTAGACAGTGGTAGCTGCGTTTCCATTACCACATCCTGAAGACATTTTTGATAAGCTTGGTGCAGGAAAATTCTTTTCCACGATTGACTTGCGGGACGCACACTTTCAAATTCTGCTCAATGAACAGTCGCAACGCTATTTTGTGATCAACAGCCACCATGGCTTATTAAAGTTTCGCTGCCTTCTGTTTGGTTGTGCTTCGGCTCCTGCTATTTTTCAGTCTTACTTGCAGCAGTTGTGTGCCACTGTCCCTGGTTGTTCAAATTATCTGGACGATATGTCAAACCCCTGACAAACATTTGCAGAATTTGCGTGCCTTATTTACTGTACTTTTGCAGGCAGGACTAAAGTGTAACAGAGACAAGTGCAAATTTTTTCAAACTGAGATTCAGTATTTAGGACATATGATTAACGGACAGGGTATCCACCCTCACCGTCACATCTCCGTGCGATTAGAGCCTTGCCAGCACCCAGGAACTTGAAAGAACTTCAGTCTGTGTTGGGCAAAATTACATATTATACTTGGTTTATACCAAATGCAGTGCAAATTGCAGCACCTTTCCACCAAAACTATTCTCAAATCGAGAAAGAAGCTTTAGCTATTGTATATGGAGTGACAAAGTTTCACAATTTTTTGTACGGTCGCAAGTTCCATTTGGTCACTGACCATAAGCCTTCGACGTCATCGTTTCACCCGTCAAAGCCAGTGGCAGCCTGTACTACACAAAAGTTGCAACGGTGGTCTTTGTTTTTGTCTAACTACAATTACGAAATCTTGTTTCAGCCTACGGCCCAGCATGGCAATGGTGATGCTTTGCCTTGTCTGCCTATCGGTCCTGATGAAGTGTTTGATTCTTCCGAATTATCCTGCATGTTTATTGATTCGGAAGATAATGAATTAGCTGATGGTTTTCCGGTGGATTTTCATCGCATTGCTTCCGTGACAGCCGCTGATGCTTCTTTGCAGATTCTTTTGCAGTATATTCATACTCAATGGCCTCCTTCTGTTACGCAGATTCGTGATCCACTTGTTCGACGTTAGTTTGCGCAACGTCACAACTTGCCAGTACACCACGGTGTTATTTTGTTACGAACTGACAATGCTCAGTCTCATGTGGTTGCACCTCGTTTGTTGCAGTTGGAAATCCTCCAATTACTGCGCGTTGGTCATTGGGGTATTGTGCGGACGAAGCAATTAGTGCGTCATCACTGCACTTGAGTTGTCATTGATAAACAAATTGAGAATTTGCTTGCCAATTGTCGCTCTTGCGCGGAGCATCAATCTGCTCCCCGCCAGTGCTTCTTTGCGTGGCCAACTCCTACTGCGGCTTGGCAGCACATTCATATCGATTTTGTAGGTCTTTTCTGGGACACCCGCTGGTTGATAGTTACTGATGCGTACAGCAACTTTCCTTTTGTTGTACCTATGTCTTCTACTACATCTGCCAGTACTATTCGGGCTGACATCTATTTTCTGCATTGAGGGCTTTCCTGAAGTTATTGTCTCTGACAATGGCCCCCAGTTTGTGTCCCCATAGTTTGAAGCGTTCTGTGCTGCTAATGGCATTCGACATCTGACCTCAGCCCCGTTCCACCCCCAGTCGAATGGCGAGGCTGAACGCTTTGTGCGTACATTTAAATCACAGATGAGCAAGTGCCGTTCCAGATTCTTGCCATTTGATTCCGAGCAGATGACCAACCAGCATTGTTTCATTTTCATAGTGGGCGAGCCACAACAGATTTTGCCTGTGTTAGCTCTGATACATCCAGCTTCGCACCTACGTGCTCCTCAGTGAAAAGTTAAGTATTCTCATATTTTAATGTGTTGACATATAGTAAAACCACTTTTACTTTAATAGCAGCACCGAGATTTTTACCTCACCTGCTCCTACTCGCTTCCTACATTCGGCCTACCTTTCAGTTTACAGGAGCAGATGCACGCTCCGCCTTCCAGGCAGGATATAAAAGTAAGTATTTTATTTCATAATTTATATAATGTGGTACACTGATTTAGGTGGACTACAATGAGAAATATTAATTATCCATTTATACATATGTAAGCCTGCCCGGCTAGCAGCACAGCTTAACACACTGCTTCCCGAGCGGGAAGGCATGCCGATCACTGGCACGAATCTGCCCAGCGGATTTGTGTCAAGGTCTGGTGTGCCAGCCTGCCTGAGGATGGTATTTAAGGTGGTTTTCCATCTGACTCAGTGAATTCGGGCTGATTCCCCTTATTCCTACCCAGTTACACTATGTCGCAATTGCTGCACAAACACTGTTTCCACATACGTGTACACCATAATTACTCTACCACACAAACATATATGGTATGAGACATTCCTGGGGGGAGGGCGGGGGAGGGGCACTGGGGGCCACACCACACAATACACAATAACCCTGGGTTTGGTGTGGGGCGGCAGTGAGATGGATGGACTGCTATGGCCTGTTGTGGACCACTGAGGGCTAAGGCGGAACGAAGCATCTCCATCGTTTCTAGGTCCCCGGTTCAATACACAATAAACACACAATACATAGGTAAGGATTTTTTCTAATTCTGACCAAAAATTAAAGCATATATATTCAGTAAACTAATATTCCTCATCCACATAGTAGTACTATACATTACAATAGAACCTTTCGTACCATCTTTATTTCTAATTCTGACTAAAAATTACATGTATATATCTCATCTACATCTACATCTGCATCTACATCTACATCTGCATCTACATGATTACTCTGCATTTCACAATGAAATACATGGCAGAGGGTGCAGCAACCACCTTTAAGCTACTTCTCTATCGTTCCACAATCAAACGGCTTGCAGGGAAAGTGAACACTTAAATCTTTTTGTGTGAGGTCTGATTTCTCTTGTTTTATTATTCTCATCACCTCTTCCTATGTAGGTGGACAACAACAAAATACTTTCACACTCTGAGGAGAAAGTTGGTGATTCAAGTTTCACAAGAAGGTCCTGCCATGGCAAAAAATGACTTTGTTTTGATGACTGCCACCAAAATTTGTGTATCATATCCATGGCACTCTCCCTTATTTCACAATAATACTAAATGAGATGTCCTCCTCTGAACTTTCTCAAATTTCTCCATCAGTCCCATCTGATGCAGATCCCACACTGCACAGCAATACTCCAGAAGAGGGTGGGCAAGTGTAATGTAAGTGGTCTCTTAAGTATATTTGTTACATTTTCTAAGTGTTCTGCCAACAAATCAGTCTTTAGTTTGCTTCCCCCACAACATTATCTATGTGACTGTTCCAATTTAAGTTATTCATAATTGTAATCCCTAATTATGTTGTTGATTTACAGTCTTTAGATTTGCTTGAGTTGTAGAATAACTGAAATTTAGCACATTCTTCTTGTGCTCACGTCAATGACTTCACACTTTTCCTGAATTGTCACTTTTTGCACCATACAGATATCTCATCTAAATCATTTTACAATTCATTCCGATTAATATCATTTACAAACAATCTCAAGAGGGCTGCACAGATTGTCTCCTAAATCGTTTATGTAGATCAGCTGTACGAATATCAAGATATCATATGTGAAACCAGCCCTAAGCAAAGAAGGGAAAGCTGAAAGGTGGAAGGAGTCTATGGAGGGTCTGTACAAGGGAGATAAATTTGAAGGCAATATTGTAGAAAAGCAAGTGCACGTGGATGAAGATGAGAGGGGAGATACAATACTGCAGGGAGAATTTGACAGAGCTCTGATAGATTTAAGTTGAAACAAGGCTCTGGGAGTAGACGATATTCTGTTAGAGCTACTGATAGCCTTCGGAGAGCCAGCCATGACAGAACCCTTCCATCTGGTGTGCAAAAGGTATGAGACAGGTGAAATATCCTCAGACTTCAAGGAGACTGTAATAATCCCAATTCCAAAGTCAGCACATGCTTATAGGTGTGAAAATTAGTGGACTGTCAGTTTAATAAGTCATGGTTGCAAAATACTAACATGAATTCTTTACAGAAAAATGGAAAAACTGATACACTACTGGCCATTAAAATTGCTAGACCAATAAGAAATGCAGATGATAAATGGGTATTCATTGGACAAATATATTATACTAGAACTGACATGTGATTACATTTTAATGCAATTTGGGTGCATAGATCCCGAGAAATCAGTACCCAGAACAACCACCTCTGGCCGCAGTAATGGCCTTGATACGCCTGGGCATTGAGTCAAACAGAGCTTGGATGGTGTGTACTGGTACAGCTACCCATGCAGCTTCAACACGATACCACAGTTCTTCAAGAGTAGTGAGTGGCGTATTGTCATGAGCCAGTTGCTCGGCCATCATTGACCAGACGTTTTCAATTGGTGAGGGATCTGGAGAATGTGCTGGCCAGGGCAGCAGTCGAACATTTTCTGTATCCAGAAAGGCCCGTACAGGGGCTGCAACATGTGGTTGTGCATTATCCTGCTGAAATGTAAGGTTTCGCAGGGATCGAATGAAGGGTAGAGCCACGGGTCGTAACACATCTGAAATGTAACGTCCACTGTTCAAAGTGCCGTCAATGCGAACAAGAGGTGACCAAGACGTGTAACCCATGGCACCCCATACCACCACGCCGGGTGATACGCCAGTATGGCGATGACGAATACACACTTCCAATGTGTGTTCACCACGATATTGCCAAACACGGATGCGACATCATGATGCTGTAAACAGAACATGGATTCATCCGAAAAAATGACGTTTTGCCATTCGCGCACCCAGGTTCGTCATTGAGTACACCATAGCAGGCGCTCCTGTCTCTGATGCAGCATAAAGGGTAACCACAGCCATGGTCTCCGAGCTGATAGTCCATGCTGCTGCAAACGTCGTCAAACTGTTCACGCAGATGGTTGTTGTCTTGCAAACGTCCTCATCTGTTGACTCAGGGATCAAGACGTGGCTGCACGATCCATTACAGCCATGCGGATAACATGCCTGTCATCTCGACTGCTAGCGATATGAGGCCATTGGGATCTAGCATGGTGTTCCATATAACCCTCCTGAACCCACCAATTCCATATTCTGCTAACGGTCATTGGACCTCGACCAACGCGAGCAGCAATGTCGAGATACGATAAACCGCAATCATGATAGGCTACAATCTGACCTTTATCAAAGTCGGAAATGTTATGGTACACATTTCTCCTCCTTACATGAGGCATCACAACAACGTTTCACCAGGCAATGCCAGTCAACTGCTGTTTGTGTATGAGAAATCAGTTGGAAACTTTCCTCATGTCAGCACGTTGTAGGTGTCACCAGCTGCGCCAACCTTGTGTGAATGCTATGAAAAGCTAATAATTTGCATATCACAGCATCTTCTTCCTGTCGGTTAAATTTCGCGTCTGTAGCATGTCGTCTTTGTGGTGTAGCAATTTTAATGGCCAGTAGTGTAGAAGCCGACTTCGGGAAAGCTAAGTTTGGATTCCAGAGAAATGTAGGAATACACAAGGCAATACTGAACTTACAACTTATCTTAGAAGACAGGTTAAGGAAAGGTAAGCCTACATTTATAGCACTTGTGGTCTTAGAGAAAGCTTTCAACAGTGTTGACTGGAATACTCTGTTTGAAATTCTGAAGGTAGCAGGAGTAAAATACATAGAGCGAAAGGCTATTTACAACTTGTACAAAAACCAGGCAGATGTAATAAGAGTTGAGGGCCCTGAACGGGAAGCAGTGGTTGAGAAAGGAGTCAAACAGGGTTGCTGCCTATCCCTGGTGTCATTCAATCTGTACATGAACAAGTAGTAAATAAAACCCAAGAAAAATTTGGAGTAGGAAAAGAAATAAAAACTTTGAGCTTTGTCAATGACTTTGTAGTTCTGTCAGATGCAGCAAACGACTTTGAAGGGCAGTTGAGCGGAATGGACAACGTATTGAAATGTGGGTATAAAATGATCAACAGCAAAACCAAACCAAAGATAATGGAATTAGATTAGGTCATGCTTTGGGAATCAGACTAGGAAACGAGATACTTAAAGCAGTAGACGAGTTTTGCTATTTGGGCAGCAAAACAACTGATAATGGTCAAAGCAGAGAGGATTTAAAATGTAGACCTGAAATGGCAAGAAAATAATTTCTGAAGAAGAGAAATTGTTAACATCAAATATAGATTTAAGAGTTAGGAAGTATTTTCTGAAAGTATTTGTCTGGAGTGTTGCCGCGTATGGAAGTGAAATATGGACAATAAACAGTTTAGACAAAAAGAGAATAGAAGCTTTCAAAATGTGGTGCTACAGAAGAATGTTGAAAATTAGATGGGTAGTCACATAACTAATGAGGAGGTACTGAATAGTATTGAGAAGACAAGAAATTTGTGGTACTACTTGACTAAAAGAAGGGATGGGTTGATAGGACACATCCTGAGACACCAAGGGATCACCAACTTATGACTGGAGGGAAGTGTAGGAGGCAAATATCGTGCAGGGTGACCAAAAGATGACTATAGTAAGCAGATTCAGAAGGATGTAGGATGCTGTGTTACTAAGAGATGAAGCAGTTCGCACAGGATAGAGTAGCATGGAGAGGTGCATCAAACCAGTCTTCGGACTGAAGACCACAACAACAACAGATCAGGAACAACAGTGGGCCTATAACACTTCCTTGGGGAATGCCAGGTATTACTTCTGTTTTACTCAATGACTTTCCATCAGTTATTATGAACTGTGACATTTCTGACAGGAAATCATGAATCTAGTCGCACAATTGAGATGATACTCCATAGGCATGCAATTTAATTAGAAGTCACTTATGAGGAGTGGTGTCAAAAGCCTTCTGAAAATCTAAAAATATGGAATCAATTTGTCATGTCCTGTTGATAGCACTCATTACTTCATGACAATAAATACCTAATTGTGTTTTAAAAGAACAATATTTTCTGAATCCATGTTGGCTGTTTGTCAATAAATCACTTTCTTTGAGGTGATTCATAATGTCCGAGCACAGCATATCTTCCAAAACCCTACTGCAAATTGATGTTAGTGATACGAGTCTGTAATTCTGTGGATTTTTCCTGTTTCCTTTCTTAGGTATTGGGGCGACTTGTGCAAACTTTCCAGTCTTTGGGTATGGATCTTTCTATGAGCGAGTGGTTGTATATGACTGCTATTATATCAGAATACTCTGAAAGGACCCTGACTGGTATACAATGTGGACAAGAATCCTTGTCTTTCTTAAGTGGTTTAAGATGTTTCGCGACGCTGAGGGTATGTTCTTCTGTGTTACTCATGCTGGCAGTTATTCTCATTTCAAATTCTGAAATATTTACTTCATCTTCTTTTGTGAAGGAATTTTGGAAAACCATGTTTAGTAACTCTGCTTTAGTGACACTGTCACCAATAACATCACCATTGTTGTTATGCAGTGAAGGTATTGACTATGTCTTGTCGCTGGTGTATTTTACATACGACCAGAATCTTTGGGTTTTCTGCCAGATTTTGAGGCAGAGTTTCATTGTGGAAACTATTAAAAGCATCTCGCATTGAAGTTTGTGCTAACTTTTTAGCTTCTGTGAAATTTTGGCGATCTTGGGGGATTTTGCATTCTTTTAAATTTCATATTCATAATATTCATTAAATTAATATTTCCTCACCAGCATATTAATACCATGTTATAACAGAACCTTTTGTACTCTCATTGTTGTTATTTATCTGACCTTTGCTGCTTGACCCGAGGTATAACCAGTTTCTTTTAATATTTGCCAATGATTGAATGTGCAAAACTACATGAAAAAGTTAGTACAGGCACTTCAAAATTGAGATGAATTTGCACTTTACGGAGAGCATGTTCCGAATAACTTCAGCAAGAAAATAATGATGTTTTTCTATAAATACAAATGAGATATTATAGAAGGATAATGAATTCAAATGTGCCAAGCAACACACCACTTGAGATAACGGCACCTCCAAACCAATCTTCGCCATCAACATCCTAAAGCACAAATACCAATCATTCATTCTCTCCTAACTCTTCCTTTCTTTATGTCGCATCATGAAACCCTCATCGGAAATTCAGAGGCCCCTCATAAGCAAATTGTACAAGTACTGTTAGATATATTTAAGTAATACGCATAAATGTAGCTGATAAAGTTGTATTCTTTAAAAAAAAACATACTATCTTTAGCTTCACAGAGTCTTTCAATGAAATAATTATGGCTTCATGCATATCTGGGACTATAGTTGAGATCATTTGTTGTGAAATTCTAAATATATACAACAGGCTGGTGAAATATTCACCACTGGCATCAAACCACAGTGTGACAGCTAGTTTGACTGAGGCTGGAATAGCTTCTCTAAATAAAGTGCACTATTTTGAAATCTTTTCTCCAACCATCTTCATAAGGATTTAGAAATTGGCAGGCCACATTCCTAAACAATTATGAAACTGATATCATCATACAGTTTCAATTTTTTGAGAAGATTCATAACAAAAATAATAACATCTGAATGTAGAGCTCACATCCAATAACATTTACTTTCTTCTTTTTAAATAATATTAGATGGTGGAGGGGTGGGGAGGCTAATGTTTTCACAAATGAGAGCTATGTAGGTTGGAGGAAAAGACTGCCTGGGTGATTTGTTTCTCCACAAACTCTCTAGGGTGGCTGTGGGATAGGAAAGCTTGAGAGAGGTTATTAGTATAGGTATTGAGGGATTTGATGTTGAAGCAGATATATTTACCAAAGAGGCACACACTTTAAGAAATGCTCCATTCCCTG
Organism: Schistocerca nitens; assembly: GCF_023898315.1. Classification (NCBI taxonomy): domain Eukaryota; kingdom Metazoa; phylum Arthropoda; class Insecta; order Orthoptera; family Acrididae; genus Schistocerca; species Schistocerca nitens. The sequence goes on from NC_064614.1 coordinate 450,611,863, forward strand.
TTTTACTATACATTGTGGAGTCCTGTCTACTCGTCTCTTACAGGGTGCCTAAAGGATGCTGCATTCTCGGATAGTTATTCAATAATTCAAGCAAATCACATTAATAGTGTTTATTGCAACAAAGGAGATTGACAGTATTTAACTTTGTATTACAAGAACGTGTCGCAAGTCATGGACAACATTCAAAAAGGCGATGTCTTTCTCTTTATACTATGTCCATACAAGCAATGGATATGGATCACTAATAACTGTTATCGTAGTGCTCTCCTAGTGTAGGTCTAGTACTGTGTGCCCCAGGCTGGCAGGAGCTATTGGCTGACATTGTCTCATAGCCTTCTCTGCTCTTGTGTTCTTCATCTTCATGTTGGCACTTGTCGATACACCGAAACATACATCATCTAATTGATTGAATGCATCAACATACACAGATGAAATGTCTAACATACACAGATGAACTGTCTAACTTAGGGACATCCAGTTACTCAACACTCTTTACAGCATGCCTGCTATATCTCTATCACACTAGCCACCTGGATCAATCCACAAAGCACCAATCTCCCCCCAAACTCTCTCTCTCTCTCTCTCTCTCACACACACACACACACACACACACACACACACACACACACACACATTCCCCTGCCACTTTCTCCCTGCTCTTTTACCCTTTCTTCCTTTTTATTAATTGCATTACTCTTACCACTTTTCATTTTCTCTTCCTCCATCAATATTTCCCAGACTGTCCTTTCTGAACTGTAACATGCACAGTGCTTACCAATGCAGTATCTTTGATTTCACATTCTGACACTTTTCCTTTGTCTTTACCTTCTTTCATTCTCATAACAGACATAGGGTCTGAGCAACCTGTCACCTGTATGCCTTCTTTCCAACCTCATCCAAAAATCTTGCTTTCCTTCAAATAGGATGATGTATAGTTCTGATGATGGAAAGTACATTTTTTATTTTTTTTATTTTAAGCGTTTCCCTTACCGATACTTGGAATTATACCACCTGAAGCACAATTTTTTTCCAATCTGTTCTTTATGTGATACGGTTGAAAAATTTCACAATTTATTTCTCTCTACCAAAATACGTTAAGACTGTGAAACTCACATCATTCTGAGATGATCAATACTCTCCAAATGTGTATATTTTAAGGTAAGTTCATTACTGAAGAGAAAGCATCATAATTTCACGTTCATCTGCTTCACTTAAGAAATATACAGTGGTGTTAGAAGAATATTCAAAATGCTCTCATTCAACTTCAAAATCAGAATCATAGCAACCGGATGAGTTCTTTCTACAGTCAAGTTTGTGATGATAGTAATTTTTTAGAAAGCGCTGTGAAAAACAGTAACTACCTTCCAGTCATATTGAACTCTACTGATTCACTGTTTTTAAAAATAACTGATAACAGACAATATTTTTAAAGAATAACAGGATACACAATCACTCGTATACATACCTTTGTAAGGCAATGTGCTGCACGGCAACGTACTTTATAATATGTCTGTTCATTTTCTATAGTATCTGTGAGAGCAAGACGAGTAGGAGGAGTGGGAAATCTTTCAAGAGCTGCTATAGCTTCTATCTGTGCAGTAACATCTCTTTCATGGCGGAGTTGGTACTGCCACTGGTAATCTGGCTGTTCTATTGCACAAGAGCGCAACAATGTCATGTCTGGATCCAGTCTTATCCACAACACAGGTGAGTCAGCACTGTAAGTACATTAATTACTATTACACACTCAATTCATATCTTTCTAAGAGGAAATGAATCCAAACCCAAAACATGAAACATACATTTGCCTCCTAACAGTAAAAAGTCAATTAAAGAAGAGGTGAAAAAATAAAATAACTTCCTAAATTTAGAAAGAGAGAGAGCCACACAGGATGCACATGAAGATAAGAAACATAATTGTAGATTTTTTTCCAAAAAGCAATGTCTTGGTTGCAAAATAATGATTCTATGATAAAGCATTTCACCCTTTTGGGGCATCATCAGATTATGTAGGATTCTGAAAATAAGCTTTCATCACATTGTGCAAGATAGAGCAAGGACATTAAACAAGCTAACATCAGCATATACAGAACTGAAGAGATAGGACCATGCTGCCACGTCTGCAGAGGCTAGTGTGTTTAACGTCCACACACTATCTCGCACAGTTTGACGAATGCTTGCTTCCAGAATGCTACACAGTCTGATGATGCCCCATAAGGATGAAACACATAAATAATCATTACTTTGCATCCAAAACTGTTTTCTTTTTTAAATAATTTGTAATGGTTCCTATATCAACCAGCCAATGGAGTGGAAAAGATTTTACAACTTTAGAGAGTCCTGAACCCAGCTATACAAATGCCTTTTCCATAAAAGGGGTTGAGTGGGGTGTTAGTTTATATAGGCGGCAAAAAACGTTAAAAAAAATACAAATGTTGTTAACCATTTTTCACTTTTATTAACAACATATTTTCAAAAGCTTTACTAATGTGTAAGTTGGTTCCAGAGCCATGAATATCTTTTAGTGCTGTCTTAGCAACACCAACACATCTCCGATAAGATATGCTACCAACAGGGGGTGCAGTGTGTTACTTTATAACCACAAAAAATTCAAATTTTGTTAGTTGTTGTTGACTTTTATTAACAACATAATTTTCAGAGAGATACTGATGTCTATGAAGGGTCTAAAAGCTGAAAATATTGAATATCGATTTTTGGATTAAGTTTAACTGGAAAAATTACAACAGTTAAAGAATATGATAGAAGCATTAATTGAAAACAATAAATATTTTCTTTAAAATATCAAGTACATGACTACAGTACAGTATTTACAAAAGGTGAGCATAAAGTAACATACACCCCTCTCCCCTCCCTCTGTTGGTACTTCTAGGGTTAAAATACATCAGACTTCAGGGTGGAAGTGGGGAAAGCAGGAGAGGTTGGTGGGAGGGGGGGGGGGGAGGAGGGAAGGAAAGGAGGGAGGGAGAGAAAAAAGAGAGGGAGGGGGAGAGGGGGACAGGGAGGGGGAGGGGGAGAGTGAGAGGGGGAGGGGAGGGGGAGACGAAGGGGAGGGGAGGGGAGGGGAGGGAGGGGAGGGAGGGGGAGCGGGAGACGAAGGGGAGGCGAGGGGGGAGAGGGAGGAGGAGGAGGAGAGGGAGAGAGGGGGAGGGGGGAGAGGAAGAGGGAGAGAGAGAGAGAGAGAGAGAGAGAGAGAGAGAGAGAGAGAGATGAGTGGGGACAGAATGAGATAATAAAACATGTAGAGAGAGAGAGAGAGAGAGAGAGAGAGAGAGAGAGAGAGAGAGAGAGAGATAGGTAGGAGATACAATTGGGCACAATGACAGAGAGAAGCAAACAGTAGCTAAGTACAGTGATAAGGGAAACATGTCAAAGAGGTCTGAAGTAAAAGAAGAGAAACAAATAAAAGCAAGAGAAACAGTAAACAGGCCTAACTTAAGTCCAGGTGGATAGAAAAAGCAGCATATATTTGAAAAGTGGCTTTTATCCACAAGTCCCAGTAGTACTAGTTCTGGAAAAGGGAACCTAAATAACTTGAGTACTGATGAAACCAGCTAGTTTTTTCCTATCATAATATTGCCAGTAATTATTCAGTGATGGAGAATTTTTCTAGGTTCTCAGCAGATTTTTTTTTTTTTTATAAGCTTCCAGTCAAATACTGTGATTTGCAATTGTTACACCATTATACTACATTGAACAGACTTTGCTGGGTAGCTAACTGCAATATACACTCCTGGAAATTGAAATAAGAACACCGTGAATTCATTGTCCCAGGAAGGGGAAACTTTATTGACACATTCCTGGGGTCAGATATATCACATGATCACACTGACAGAACCACAGGCACATAGACACAGGCAACAGAGCATGCACAATGTCGGCACTAGTACAGTGTATATCCACCTTTCGCAGCAATGCAGGCTGCTATTCTCCCATGGAGACGATCGTAGAGATGCTGGATGTAGTCCTGTGGAACGGCTTGCCATGCCATTTCCACCTGGCACCTCAGTTGGACCAGCATTCGTGCTGGACGTGCAGACCGCGTGAGACGACGCTTCATCCAGTCCCAAACATACTCAATGGGGGACAGATCCGGAGATCTTGCTGGCCAGGGTAGTTGACTTACACCTTCTAGAGCACGTTGGGTGGCACGGGATACATGCGGACGTGCATTGTCCTGTTGGAACAGCAAGTTCCCTTGCCGGTCTAGGAATGGTAGAACGATGGGTTCGATGACGGTTTGGATGTACCGTGCACTATTCAGTGTCCCCTCGACGATCACCAGTGGTGTACGGCCAGTGTAGGAGATCGCTCCCCACACCATGATGCCGGGTGTTGGCCCTGTGTGCCTCGGTCGTATGCAGTCCTGATTGTGGCGCTCACCTGCACGGCGCCAAACACGCATACGACCATCATTGGCACCAAGGCAGAAGCGACTCTCATCGCTGAAGACGACACGTCTCCATTCGTCCCTCCATTCACGCCTGTCGCGACACCACTGGAGGCGGGCTGCACGATGTTGGGGCGTGAGCGGAAGACGGCCTAACGGTGTGCGGGACCGTAGCCCAGCTTCATGGAGACGGTTGCGAATGGTCCTCGCCGATACCCCAGGAGCAACAGTGTCCCTAATTTGCTGGGAAGTGGCGGTGCGGTCCCCTACGGCACTGCGTAGGATCCTACGGTCTTGGCGTGCATCCGTGCGTCGCTGCGGTCCGGTCCCAGGTCGACGGGCACGTGCACCTTCCGCCGACCACTGGCGACAACATCGATGTACTGTGGAGACCTCACGCCCCACGTGTTGAGCAATTCGGCGGTACGCCCACCCGGCCTCCCGCATGCCCACTATACGCCCTCGCTCAAAGTCCGTCAACTGCACATACGGTTCACGTCCACGCTGTCGCGGCATGCTACCAGTGTTAAAGACTGCGATGGAGCTCCGTATGCCACGGCAAATTGGCTGACACTGACGGCGGCGGTGCACAAATGCTGCGCAGCTAGCGCCATTCGACGGCCAACACCGCGGTTCCTGGTGTGTCCGCTGTGCCGTGCGTGTGATCATTGCTTGTACAGCCCTCTCGCAGTGTCCGGAGCAAGTATGGTGGGTCTGACACACCGATGTCAATGTGTTCTTTTTTCCATTTCCAGGAGTGTAATATGGGAGGTTACATTAACTAAACTGAAAGGCCACTACGTCAGACAGGTTTGACAATAGTATCTGTCAAGTATGTATAATCATTCATGCAGAAAAGTGAAATTGAACTGAACTTAAGAGGCCTTAGGCTCTCTGTGGTTTGTAATAGATCTTGTGAGCAAAGTCTTTCTTAAGAAGTTATGAGGTCATAGCATGTAGCTAATGAACAACACAGCTCAGAAACTGTCAGAAGCTTCTCAAGGGTAGCATCCGAGTGCTGAAAAGGCCAGCCACTACTAACAAACTGACAATACTGTCGCACAGTGGATTTCGTGAAAATGCTGTAAGAATTTCTGCAAATGCAAATATAAGTTTTGATGTTGAACTGAGAGTATAGAACAGTATTACACAGCTCCATTACACTCTGTGTGTGCCATTTGATGCAATAATTTTGACTCTATGGTAGCTGGTCTGAAGTCACAATTTACATTTCATAAATAAACAGAAGTTGCAGAATTTAAGTGTTTCATTAACAATGACCAAACAACTTCTCCCTCACTCTCAATTATTTCACTGGGAGCTTCTCCTTCCATGATCAATAAATTCAATTTTATCTAGCAGTTAAACAAATGTCTTCAATACCTCCACGTGGAACCCCCAACCGTTTTTCTCCGATTGCTAGGTGCAATAATGAAATCAAAAATCTCAATAAACTGTCTGCTCTTTACCATGTCCTACAGATATTCAATTGTATTGCAAACATTGTTTTATATATTTCTGTGACATTTCACAGGTATATGAATACAATGTTGAATATAATACTGTTGACTTCATTGCAGCAATGAAACTGATATACACATTTCTTACCTATAAATTCAAAAAAGGACTGCAAATCTTTTTTACAGATGCTGAAGGATGAATGTAACCAGACGGATAGAATTACAGAAGTGTTGTACTGTAAGGTAACTCGAAGCAACATAACAAGTTCCTTTTTTATGTTCATCATTATTGCCTCATATAATTTCAGACAGCAAATCTTGCAACTCAAATAGCATATTCTGTGAATGCTATTCTGCAATTAGTCTTACTTCAGCTCGTGAGCTTTGACCCTCTTTTGGCAGATGTATACATGGAGTACATCTGTTAAACATGCTCCTTTATCCTATATACCATGTGTGGAAAACTGGCGGCCCATGTGCTGAATACAGCCCATGACTGGTTTCAATCTGGCACACAGAAAAAATGCATGGCAGAGAGGATGAAGTTCTCGCACTGTACTCCACCTGTGATGCTTTTTTGAATGTTTGCCATTCTGTTGTTCACATTATTCCTGGTTGGCTCATGTATAATACAGCCAGTCTACACTAACTTCAAGCTTCAACTTTTTAAAACGAACAAAGAAATGATGGCTTAATTTATTTACTTTTACAGGAAACAACTCGTGCCTTTGCAATCAGCCATCAAAAGTATTTTTGGAAAAATATTTTTAAAATGCTTGCTAACAGTGTTTGCTGATATTAACACAATAAGTTTCAAACAGTCTAATGAGCTGCCTGTGACCAAAAATTGCAGAGTTATTCCTAATTGCTTGCTGAATGAGATTACCTATTTCAACACTGTATTTTGTTTTTATATTCTTTCTCATGTTAACACTAGTAAATAATTCTTGTCCACTGTTGACATATTAGAACAATGCAACTGTTGAAACTGAAGGTAATTTATAATGAATTAACTGCAACCAGTTGCTTTTATAAGCGTTTATTTTTCCGTCATGACATTTCAAGATACCTCGCATCCGCTGTACAAATGTTTACATTTATGTATGTGTTCTGAACATCATTTCTTCACTAATGATGTTGCAGAATTTTGCAAAGGAAGTTTTTAAGGAAGCTATTGTAAAACATCCTAAGTAAAAACCAGCACTCACAACTTGTAAATAAGTGTAAACATCTGAAAATGGGGTGAACATAAAATGAATTCACTTCCAAAAATGCATGTTTTGAGACACAATTTGTTGCCGTGATGTGTCAGAAAAGGGGTGTCATTCATATCAGTATGTGATGAGCCGGACTGCAAACTTAAGTAAATATGTCAACCAGGATCTGGGCTACCAAAGTCTGCCCATGGCTGCTCTAAACAGTTCATCTGTTCTCCAATTTCTGTGTCAAGGCATCATACTTCTACAGTCAGCTGTTGTATCTGTGCAAAGAGGTCATCAGTCATCTACTGGAAACTTGGCTTTTTTTCCTGCAATTACCATTTTAATGTGTACACTTCCTTAGCTGTCTTCCCTAAAGAATGTGACAATTCTTCTACCTTCCAGTCTAATGGTTTTGTATTTTTCCTTGTGCCTGCTCCATTTTGTTCTGAAATTCACCTATACTCAATCCTTGCAATGATCCAGTGATTTTTTCAGTACTTTCATGTCCTTTTGTTGTTTCTTTATGTTTCTTTTCTGCATGTTTTCTTGTTTCTGCCATGTCTTGTTTTGGCATTCTCTGAAGAAGGCAATCAGAGTCCTGTGGGACTCATCTTGTACTTCCTTGGCATTTCTAGCTGCTTCATTAGGCTACATTACCCATTTCACATATTTCGCTCCTTTCTAAAAATCTGAGTCTGAGGCAAGTTACATGGCATTACTACGAGTTTCATGGATATCTTATTCACTATCTATTTGTATTTCTCCATCACCTCAGGCAAGATCTTCATTGATAACTAACCTCCTCTAAAAAGTTACAAGTTAGTTGTGACCTTGACATTATTATCACTCTATTAGTCCTCATGTATACTTAATTCACATCACAAAACATGACTACGGATGATAGAAGATGCTGGTCCCTACACATTGCAAGTCTTGCAGTCACTCACTGTTCTCCAATGAAATGTCATCCTCCTTCATGTCTTAAGATATAGCCAATTCCCATCACCTGTAGTTTACTGATGTAGTTGGCTACCTGTATCATCATCTGTAATGTCGTATATATTGAGTCCATATTGTTACATTAAATCCCTCTTGATGGTTGGAGGTCAGAAATTAAATATACATCATGACATCCCTGTTAATTAAACAGTCATATTGACAATCTACTGTTTATTTACAAAATATACATTTGCGATCATGGTCAACTAGCACAGACTCAAAACTGTTGCATCAGAATATGCAGAGGGATGAAAACAGCTGTACTGTACCTAAGTTCACTGTCTAAACTATTTGTATTTATTTCTGCACAAAATAATACAATACTTTTGAAATATGATCCTTGTATGATTGTACCATTGCTTTCTCAGTGGTGGGTGACTTTTACTGCACTTGGATGCTGCCTTTGATTAGTTGCTGGTAGTTTCTTTGCCATATCATTCATTACTTCTATTTTGGGACCTCACAAGATGTATGATGTATTTCAATCAGTGTAAACCTCATTTCCAGGTAGAAATTAAAAGAAAGAGTGATTCTCCTGGATTTTCTTGTGCAGTGTAAACACTTGCAAGAGCCCACAGCAGCAACTTAAAGAACAGATTGGATGGTCCATGCTTGCGGCTCAAAAGCCCAAGGTAAGAAACTGACTGTCTTGTCATGAAAGGTTTTGGCTTTTGTGGAGCGAGACATTAATGCATAGTCATAAGTACAGAAATGTACAGTTCCTGCTATTTTATACAGTATCCAACCACGTTAAGAAATATAACATGCAATGTTGTTAAACAAACTGCCAGGTAAAGCATTATGAGCTACTAAAATGTGTAACACATAGTGAAAATGACAAGGTCACATGTGTGTACAAAAACTGTTATATAACTTTGGGATATTTGAATTGATATTTTTTTATTTTGGTACAGGTAAATGACAGTGGAGAGAGAACACACACACACACACACACACACACACACACACACACACACACACACAGGCATACTCAATGCACATCCATGGTTTCTTTACATTACACATTATGAAGTAACCACCATGTGAATAAAGAAACACCAAAGAAAATCAGCAAATTGGGAAAAGCCAGAACTGTTAAGAGGAGAGGAAACAAGAGAGAGAAGAAGAAAACAAATCACAAAATGAAAAGCAACAGGCAGAATCAACTGTTATTAACAGGCTCCCATACTACTTGGAAATACCAAGGAGACCAAGAAACAGAGAGCAGGAAATAAAGGGAATGAAGTCAGTGGAAATCAGTGAATTAAACCACGGTGAATGAAAAATGTGGCTCTTCGTGGGTAAATTACACCTGAGTATGAGACAAGAAGATGTGGTTAAGTTACTCAAGGAAAATGGAATCTCAGAAAAAATCTGCTTTGACCAACTGCAAACTAAAGGCACAAATAAAGTACTCAGAGTAGGATTATCTATCCAACCTCCACTTTGACAGCTGCCACCCATTCCATACCAAGATACCGAGAGTCTGACTGAGGCCTTCATGAACTGTAATTACCCTCCCAACCTTGTACAAAAACAGATCGCATGTGCCTTACCTCTCCAGTCATCCACCACATCCCAAAGTCCCACTGTCTGGCATTCCCTTCATGATTCAGTATCACCCTGGGCTGGAGCAACTGAATCACATTCTCTGCCAAGGTTTCGACTACCTCTCATCGTGTCCTAAAATGAGGAATGTTCTATCTTCACACCCTACCACAGTGGTATTCAGCTGCCCACGAAGCCTCTTCCATCCCTACACAACCCCTGCTCCAAACCCCTTGCCTCATGGTTCATATTCCTGTAATAGACTAGAGGCAAGATCTCTCAAAAACATCCTCCCACCACCACCTACTCCAGTCTGGTCACAAGTATCATCTAGCTCATCAAAGGCAGGGCTACCTGTGAAACCAGTCATGTGATCTACAAGCTAAGCTGTAACCACCATGCTGCTTTCTACATGGGCATGACTACCAACAAGCTGTCTGTCCGCATGAAGACCACTGACAAGCTGTGGCCAAGAAACAGCTGGATCCCATTGCTGAGCACACCACCCAACACGAAGTTCTTCATTTCAATGACTACTTCACAGGGTGTACTACCTGGATCCTTCCCACCAACATCAGATTTCTGAATTGCACAGCTGGGAACTCTCCCTGCAACACAGCCTATGTTCCTGTAACCCTCATGGCCTCAACCTTCGTTAGTCATTGTCCTTACCCATTTACCCATCCAGCCCCTTCCCTGTTCCCATTCCCGCACTACACAGCCCTCTGTTCCACCAACAGAAAAAGTCACAATTAAGAAACACTTTCCAGTAGTAACTAAAGTCGAATTAACACACAAATGCAGGAGCACACAGGTGAAAAGCTTAAATCACAAGTTTCGAGGTATGCAGGTGAAGAAAGATGGATAGCAAAGAAAGCAGAACAAACAACAATAATCCATATGATGAGGCAAGGAAACTTAGACAAAGTAACAGCAGCTCTGAATGACATAAGTATACATGCCACAATTAAAGTAACCAGATTCAAAGGCACCATAAAGCTATGGTTTGATGAAAAATGTTACCTCATGAGACAAGGAACACTATAGCTCCTCCACGCTGCCAGGGAACATGGAAATGACATACTAACAGAGTGTGCTAAAGAATGTTGGAAAGAAAAGAAGATAACATATGATCTCCTCAATGAATAGAAATTAATTGCGGAGATAGTAATGAAGCCTTATAAAATCATAAGGCCCTGAAAGAACCAGAAATCAACCCCTCTTTTAAACATGGAACAATGGGAACTGCACTTCAGTAACCTACTCAGAAAGTAGAAAAAATGTCAAATTCCTTCACACCACATGAAATAAACACAGAAGACCTAGACCTAATTATATTCAATGAATTTACTTGTCTTGTAAGGAATGGAAATAATAACAAGCTGGCAGGATCAGACGAGATATACATGAAACACACGAATGACACAATCGAAGACCTGGGAGACTACTGGCATGCCTAGTTAATGGATGCCTCAACAAAAATCTCAGTCTCACAACAATGGATGAAGACATTTATGACTGAACTCTGCAAGGACAAAGAAAGGAAAGAAGACCCAAGTTTCTACTGAGGAATCGCTTAGACAGTGTTATATTTAAACTCTGTTCTAAACTCCTATTAAGGCACGCTGAACAACGACCATGTGGTAATATCCCAACAAATCCATACGGCTTTTCCACACAGATCAGCTTTGCATGCTGTTCAAGAATTCATTCAAGAAATAACGAAGACTCTAGTGCAACCCATTACCCCACTGTATGCAACCTTTATAGACTACCCTACAGCACTCAACAGTGTCCACAGGAAGAAACTCATCCAGAAGCTAGAGAATATACTAGGTAAATCAAGCCACAAACTAGAAATAATCATCAGTTCTAGGCACATATCATTTGACAAGACACAATCACATACTGATGTTGCAGGACATCATCCAAAAAAGAGGGGTCCTACAAGGAGTTCTGATGAGTCTGAAACTCTTTACCATAATGACAGCGAACATCGGGCAGACTATAGACACAAGAAATGTAAAACTGCTTATGTACGCAGATGGCATGGTCATCCTTTCCAGGAATCTTGAAGACCTACAAGCAGCCATGGATAGCACCAGAAAATTGACACTAGGAAAACCGATGTAAATCAGCAGCTCAAAGATGAAAACAATGAAATTTAGATGAGAAGGAAGAATATTAAAGTAAGACCATCTCACATGTGATGGATCAGTATTAGAATTAGTATCCAGCTTTAAATACTTAGGAGTAAAGCTACAAACGACTGAAACCACTTTCTGTCTGTACATACACGAGTGAGCAGCAGTTGCAACAAAAGCCATTTACAACATCCCTAAGCTATAAAATTTATACCTGTAAACTGAGATAATGCTGTACAAACTCAAAGTTATGCCACCTACTACAAGTGAAATTCAACTAATATGGATCTACTTGATCATGAAAAACCTCAAGAGACTAGAGAATGCTAAAGCCGGATTCCTAAAAAGAGCTCTGTCAATCTCAAAATTCACAGGAAATAGTTACATTTACAAAATAGTAAAGGAATCTTTCTTCATAGAAGATATCAGACAAAGTTTCAATATTCCAGAGATGCAAGCTTAAAAAACCATCATTGAAGGCAGACAGCACAAAGCCATAGACATAGCAAAGAAAATAATGGAAACAGAAGCAATGAATTCATATACTGAAGAACCAAACTTCCAACTCCACCACTTGTACATGCATTCTGCCACCCATGGTTTCCATGGGATGACGTGCCAGAAGGGACCACATTACAATCCCAAGGAGGACTGCATCTGTAAACTACGCAACAAGCCAAACCACAAATTCCATTCAGTGAAGTGTAAAAACAGAAGTCAGCCACCCAGCACTTCAGAAAAAGACTGGTGAATGTGTAACTCAAATATAACTATATATACACAATGTATTTAATAAAGTTATTACATAGATATTAAACAATTTCTACCAGGTTTTTATCCATTGACATATGTGAAGGACACACTTATACAGATCATTTTTTGTTCTGTTACTATGACCTACATTTATTAATATTAAAAGAGTGTCATAATGCAATTATGTCATAATCATGTTTGTCATACTCCATTGCACTGAGATCCATGTCAACCTCCTCTCCTGTAACAAGTGGTATCTTCTTTTTCTTATTCCTTCGACTCTTTGAGTGACAAGTAATATCAGCCTTAGCTACAGTTCCTTCAACTTGCAATGTATGACGGAAAGTCCCATCAAGTTCCTGAATTGTAACTAACAGTGGACCCACATACTTCCTTATACCACGCTGCTGTGTCGAATCTTGTCTTATTTCCAATTCCACTGTATTCCTGAAAAAAAATTCTGTTCTTTACACTTATGTATTTAACTACTCATTCAGCATGCAATCACAGACTCAGAGACAAATATTAAACAGATATGACAGCAACATAATTCAATCTGAAAAACTGAAATTACATGATACTTTAATATAATACGCCAACCACAAGTGTCAAGTTATTTGTAGACAGAGTCAACAATGATAATGAAATATCATCACACCAATAACAGTGGAATGATATATATGAGTTGCAGCCACCAATAGTAAAAATAAAAAGTGAAATACTTCATGTATTTACTGTTTCACAGATCTGTTTCCTACTTTAAAACTAATAAAAATATGTTTCATTACAAGACTACCTATCTAGAAATACAAGAAATACAAATATGAACAAGGAACATATTAAAAAAAATCCATCATTACTCACCTTTTTCTATTAAAGACAAAGCTGAGACTGAATTTAGCATGACCCCCTGTGCGAACCCACTGGTCAATGAACACAGCCATATCCTTCCCTGTTACTGTAAAAATAGCTTTTGCAAAAACATTTGTGCTAATGAGCATATGACTCCAAAGACCACTTCCAATTTTTTGTTGTGCTGCATTTGATGCAAGAGAGAGCTGCTTATTGAAGACCTATAAAACATACAAATAAAAAATATCATTTACATAGTGACAAAAATAAATTTAAATAACAGCACACTTGCCACTTACATCTATAAGATGTAATGCAAGAGAAAATCCCTACAGTTAAAATGGGCTTGCCATGGTTGTTTTGTGCAATTGCTACGACTAGTCGTATAATGCTATTTTGTTTACATTTACATGGCAACATTTCAGCACTGCCACAGTGTAGGCAGCTAGGACAATCAGTCAGTATTGCAGCAGCTATTATCACTTCATAGTTGAAAGTTAACAACAGCATTGCTAGTTGTCAGAGATCAGCTTTTGCTATACAGAGACAGCTTATTACACATATAAATAATGAAAAGAGAGAACGTAATCACTCACAGCATAGATGAAGTATGAAGCCATTATCAAGCACATAAATATGATTGAAATTAATGTTAAGCTTCCATAGAAGGTCTTTCCTCAAAGCTAACAGAGTAACAAAATATGTATGTACATAAACACAACTCCAATGTCCTAGTGATGTAACTCAACTGCAATCAAGCTGCAGTGCCAGAACAACACAACTAGTCTGATCATTACAGCCATAAATGTGTGTGTCTTTTGTTAGTCTATTATACTTTGTGTCATTTGAGATATAACAGAAATCTCAGCACATGGCACCAGGTAAGCACATGATCAAAACATGAGATCAATGTTAGCTTTCAGAATTAGTAAATTCTTCAACTGACAGAGGAAGGACTAGAGAATCTAAAACTACTTACGAAATAAATAATAAAACACAGGATGACATGACAAGGGAGGGTGCAAGACACCAAAAATGTACTTCGACAAATACTTTACAAGTCCCTCTCTCTGGATACAAACCAACTCTTAAGCAGACTTTCCAATATTCCCAATCCCATTTATATCTAGATCTCACCCTATTTGTTGTCATTTGTGCATATTATCTGCCACTTACCAAAAAGATAAATTCCTGTTCCTATACAAAGTTCCACAATTTTCTGCCCCTATTATTTCGCTGAATTTTATTAATCCATCATTTCAATCACAAACTGTGACAGCAGAACAAACACGACTTTAAAAAGTTTTTAGACCTTCTTCTTGTCTATATTAACAGTGATGTTCTTTCACCTGTCTCACTTATCTCCTGAACAACTTTGTCAGCAATCCCTTCTCTCATGCAAACATAAATAGGCTAAGATCTAAAACATCCCACTGCCTCCAATCTCAATCGAGCTTATGATGACACAGAATTACAGCACTAAGAAACAATACTGTGCTATAAATCTGTTTTCACAGGCTCTCTTTCCTGATAAGTTGTCACTATTCTATAATGGGCTCATTTTAGTCCTACACCTAAATGTAATCAGACTCCCCTAGTTAAAGATTTGTTTCCTTTAATTTACAATCTAAACAGAAAATTGGTTTGGTACCTCTCTTCAGAGCAGTTCTTATACTGAATGTAACAATGAGCCAAGGGCGGATTTGTTGCTTTAGGGAAATAGCAGGCATGTCAGGAATGAAGCACAGTGTCCACCTGATGCACTAGCCATGAGGTCTCATCCAAGATATAGGGCTCTACCAGCCACTTCTGAGCACACTGGGTGCACATGGCCACACGTCAGCATGAATGACAGCTACTCATTAGGTTCAGAGCCCATTATCATTTCCTATAAGTGGCTGGCTGAGCTGGTCCAAAGGGCAAGCTCTGCAGGCTTCAGGCTGAGCTAGCATTTGTGGAGATCAGGGAAGAATATCAGTCCCCTCAATTACAGAGAGTAGCATTTAATATGGCAGATTGCAGAATGAAAATGTTAATGTATTATCATCATTTAACATTTCATATAAGTTTTTGTCACTTTGAATGAGTCTGTCAGGATTATCACTGGATGTCTGAGGCCTACACCTGTCCACAAAATTTACCCACTTATGGCCATAGCACCACCAGGAATTAGACGAAAAGTAGCCAGTGAAATACGGAGGAAAAACAACAAACTGACTCACTGCACTTTGTCTATAACCACCGAACAGTTCCAACTCATTTTAAGTCAAGGAAGTGTTTCATCCAACAGAGAAGGCTGACCTGAGACACCCTGCATACCTTTATGGTTAGACACTCTGCAAAATACAAAATGCACCCCAAAGAGGAAACCACACTAGGGCAACAAGTTGTGAGCTGTTGTGGCTGATGATTGTAGCACATGACAAATTCTACATAAACAAGTGAGAGACATAATTTAGAGACACACCCTATCTTCCATCACTGCATCATTCTTTACCTTATCTTCAAGGATGGCTGTCACCTGCCCACAGCCTAATGTGCCCAGTGTGCAGCAGCCATGCACCTCACTGTTCTTGTACACCTGAAGATTGGCTTATAACTGTCCAAAATCGGTCATGATTTCAACCAATAAAAACTATTTACAACTGAAATGGTTGATTATATGACTCTACAGTATAGCAGATGAAAAGCTTTGAATAGACAAAGGACAAGAGTCACAAAATGTAAAATAAACATTATTAAGTGGGGCTGCTCTGAAGTTGACCACCAGTAAAATGCAGAGAAACACGGACATCTGCTCACCATGTGCCCAAGGATGGAGTTTGCTTGCACACATGAAGTTCTATTTTTACACAATGACAAGACTATCAGGCTGCAGAGTTTTGGAAGAAGAGAGTTTCAATGCTCTTGCTTGGATATGCAAGTACAGTAATTAAGTACTCAGCTGCACTGCAGCCTACATCCTTCTGAATCTGCTTAGTGTATTCATCTCTTGGTCTCCCTCAACGATTTTTACCCTCCACGCTGCCCTCCAGTACTAAATTGGTGATCCCTTGACGCCTCAGAACATGTCCTACCAACCGATCCCTTCTTCTAGTCAAGATGAGCCACAAATTTCTCTTCCCCCCCAATTTTGTTCAGTACCTCCTCATTAGTTATGTGATCTACCCATCTAATCTTCAGCATTCTTCTGTAGCACCACATTTCGAAAGCTTCTATTCTCTTCTTGTCTAAACTATTTATCTGTGGTGTCACTGCCAGACACCACACTTGCTAGGTGGTAGCTTAAATCGGCCGCGGTCCATTAGTACATGTCGGACCCGCGTGTCACCACTGTGTGATCGCAGACCGAGCGCCACCACACGGCAGGTCTCGAGAGACGTACGAGAACTCGCCCCAGTTGTACGACGACGTTGCTAGCGCCTATACGGACGAAGCCTTTGCTCTCATTTGCCGAGAGACAGAATAGCCTTCAGCTAAGTTAATGGCTACGACTTAGCAAGGCGCCATTAGCCTTACATAGTTTGATAGTTATCGTATGAAATGTCTCATCAAGAATGCTGTATTCACAACAAGGATAAATAAAAGTTAAGTATTAGAGGAGCTGCATACTTTTCTTATTAGAATTCACAACTTATCCTGTTCCAGAATTCACGCCCGTCTGCGTTAGATAGCGTGCATTTCGGCCTCCTCTATCTACAAGGTGTTGGCACATTCACCAACACATCATTGGCGACGAGGGAAAAGTGTTCTTTCTGATTGCTTACATTTACTTGTGTCATGGCTTCGCCAGATGTACTGTCCGAATTTTATCGCTTGCAGAATCAGCAGATGCAGGCGTTATTGGATGCCCTGGGACAGCTCGTCCAGGGTCAACGTGCGCTGCAAACCGAGGCGGCCGCCGCCGCTTCATCGCTACCGCAGCCACAACACGCCGTTGCGCCGTCCTTCCGTAATTTTGATTCAACCCACGAGACCTGGCAAGAATGGTCTCGACAGTTCGGCTTCCATCTAGCCGCCTACAGAATTCAAGGTAATGAGCGGCAGCCGTTTTTGCTTTCTTGTGTCGGTGTGTCCACCTACCGTGTGATAGTGAAATTGTTTCCCCGACGCGACATAGCAACTCTGTCCTACGAAGAAATTTTGTCTGCTTTAGATGCCTATTTCAAAGAAACAGTTAATGTAGTTGCAAAAAGGTATACGTTCTTTCGTACCAAACGTACGGCCGGTCAGACTAATAGGGAGTGGGTTGCAACATTGCAAGGTCTTACTAGGGATTGTGATTTTGCATGTGAATGTGGACTTCCATATTCAGATACTATGGTGCGTGATGCAATAGCACAGAACGTTTCTGATGTTCGCATATGGGAACAGATTTTGAAACTAGTTAATCCCTCCCTTCAACAAGTGATAGACATATTGGATAGGCAAGACACACTTGACTTTGCTCAGGAATCATTTGAAACTTCGCCAGCAGTGTGTCGCATTGACCAGCCCGCCGGGCGCGCAGCACAGGACGCTAAACGGCCCTCGCGCACGTTCGCGCAGCTGCAGCCTAGCTCGCAAACACGTGTGCCGCGTAAGCCTGCCAATGCAGTTCTAAAATCATGCCCGCGGTGTGCAACTAGACATTCGCGTGACAATTGCCCGTCACGCCAAGCTATTTGCTTTTACTGTCATAAGAAAGGACATGTTCAAAGTGTTTGCCAGAAAAAGCTAAGATCAGACAATCAAAACCATTCCAGGCCCTTTGCTTCGCGCCGGAATCGAACCAGGGACAATCAGGCTCGTGGACCTTCGCCCATGGACATTCAGGTCATTAATTCCACCCCGTCCAGTGCCACTTTATCTAACAGTGACTGTGTTCGTCCCACAAAAAGTGTGCGTCGACGTCGCCGGAACTCCCGTAAAGTCGCAAGTGCTTCTGTACCTGTATCAGTTCAAATTGCACGTGAAAGTCGCTCTAGTCGTCAGCAGGACAATAAACTTTTTGTAGACTTAGACTTTGGAGGCAAAGTGATACCATTCCAGCTCGATACCGGAGCTGCAGTTTCATTGCTCAATCAAGACACGTACAGACAACTGGGCAAACCTCCGATGCGTGCCGCAAATGTTCAGCTCAATAGTTACTTAGGACAGCAGATACCTGTGTTAGGACAGTGCAGCCTTCTTGCCACATACAAGGGACAAACAAAACTTGTGTCATTTTACGTTCTTCGTTCTTCTAAGGCAGTGAACTTGTTTGGTTTATTTTTATTTCAGTTGTTTAACATGTATATCGTAAATCAGGTCCTATCAGTGAATCAGACTGTGCCTTCCGCCAGTGTTGCTAGTCTTTGTGAAGAATTTGCAGACATTTTTGCACCGGGCCTTGGTTGCGCTAAGAACTATGAAGCACATTTGGAACTGAAAGTGAACGCGCAACCGAAATTTTTCAGAGCGCGCAATGTTCCCCACGCATTGCATGATGAGGTCGCGAGAACTTTACACGATTTAGAATCTCAAGGTGTAATTGAACGTGTGCAGGCTTCTCTCTGGGCCTCACCCTTAGTAATTTTGCCAAAACCTTCCGGAAAATTGAGACTTTGCGTGGACTTCAAGGCAACTGTGAATCCACAACTTGTGACTGCAACTTTTCCTTTGCCCCGCCCGGAAGATCTTTTTGAGAAACTGTGCCCGGGTAAATACTTTTCGAAATTGGACCTAGCAGATGCGTACTTGCAAATACCAGTGGACGAAGAATCCCAGCGCGTCTTGGTGGTTAACACGCATCTTGGCTTGTATCGCTTCAAAAGACTGCCATTCGGGTGTGCATCCGCCCCTGCCTTGTTTCAGCAATATTTACAAACTGTTTGTGCATCGGTCCCTACTGCTGCGAACTATCTGGACGATATTGTGATCTCCGGACAGACAGAAGCCGAACATTTGGCAAACCTACGAACGTTATTTCAGGTATTGCGACAAAATGGTCTTCGCTTGAGGACGGACAAATGTGTGTTTTTTGCTCGTGTTTGGTGTTACTAAGTTCCATGATTTCTTGTATGGTCGTCACTTTACCATCATCACAGACCACAACCCTTTGACATCGCTTTTTCATCCGAACAAGCCTGTACCTCCACGTACAGCGCAGAAATTCATTCGCTGGTCTCTTTTCCTCTCGCAGTACCGCTACGATATCTTGTATCGGTCCACTGCTAAGCACGGAAACGCTGATGCGTTGTCCCGTTTGCCTGTTGCTGAGGATCAAGCATTCGATTCTTCCGAACTTGCTTGCATGTTCATTGATTCGGAAACCGATGACGTGGTCGCATCGTTTCCGATTGATTTTCGTCGTGTCGCTACAGCCACAGCTGCTGACCCTGTCCTTGCTACTGTTTTGCGTTTTGTTGCTACGCAATGGCCCTTGTCAAAGTCACGGATCGAGGATCCGTTGGTTCGCCGATTTTTTGCTCACAAGGAGAGACTTTTTGTACGCCGTGGTGTTTTGTTGTTGCGTTCGGATAATGATCAATCCAGAGTCGTGGTCCCACGTTCGTTACAGTCCTCTGTCTTACGGCTTCTTCACCACGGACATTGGGGTATAGTGCGCACGAAACAACTTGCTCGTCAGCACTGTACTTGGTTCGGAATCGATGCTGCGATTACGAATATGTGCTCTTCTTGCGTGGCGTGTGCCGAACAACAATCCGCCCCGCCGCAGAAATTCTTTGCATGGCCGACAGCCACTTCCCCTTGGCAACGCTTGCACATCGATTTTGCTGGTCCGTTCTGGAATGCTCGATGGTTGGTTGTTGTCGATTCCTTCAGTAATTTTCCTTTTGTTGTCCGGATGTCTTCCACGACGTCATCTGCCACCATCCAAGCGTTGTCCGCTATTTTTTGCATTGAAGGTCTACCACAGACTATTGTTTCCGACAATGGCCCACAATTCATGTCCGCAGAATTTCAGTCATTCTGCAAGGCCAATGGTATTCAACATCTGACATCCGCGCCGTTTTCGCCTCAGTCAAACGGTGCCGCTGAACGGTTGGTCCAGACTTTCAAGTCACAGATGTTGAAGTTGAAAGAGTCGCATTCTCAGGAGGACGCATTGTTGCTCTTTTTGTCTTCGTATCGCTCTCAGCCCCGCGATGGTCGCTCGCCGGCTGAGTTGCTCCATGGTCGTCCTCATTGAACCTTGATGTCTTTGCTGCATCCGCCGCATCAGGTTCCAGTGCAGCGGCAGACTACTGCTTTTGCTCCTGGCGACGTTGTTTTCTATCGCAACTATCGCGGTTCACGGCGTTGGCTCGCAGGGCGCATTCTTCGCTGCCTCGGCCGCGCGATGTATTTGGTTTTGGGGGCCTCTGGTGAGGTGCATCGGCATCTCAATCAGCTGCGCCTCTGTCGTCGCCTGGGTTCTGCCGCTCCCCGTCTGCTTTCAGCGACGGTGCCGTCCGGTCAGCGCCCTGGGGACCCATCTACTGGCTCGCCTCATCCCCAGGTGTTACCGACGATGCCTTCCATTTTGCCTCGTGGCGACGCGCCGCCGCCGCCTGTTCTCCCGCCGGCGCCGCCCGCAGTGGACGCGTCGCTGCAACCGCCTGGCGCCTCCCTGGGTCACGCGCCGCCGCTCGCTTCCCGTGACCGGCTGTCCTCCGCCATGGAACTCTTGCCCGCTCCGGACCAGATGTCGTCTTCGCGCGTCGGATACCCCGACGCAATGGAGGTCAATCCTTCGGCCCCTCCTGTCTCATTACGGGCGCATACACCGCATGTTGACGTGCACCCTGGACTAGGTTTTCAGGTGTTTCCTAGCTCCCCTTGGACCGAATGGCCGGGTGCGGGTGGCACAGCCTCGCCTGTTGTTAGGCTCCCCACCTCATCGCATACGTCAACATGGGGTCCTCCCCACGGCGGGCGGAAGCCTTATAACACGACCGTTCGCCGATTTGCGGGGAGGAATGTGGTGTCACTGCCAGACACCACACTTGCTAGGTGGTAGCTTAAATCGGCCGCGGTCCATTAGTACATGTCGGACCCGCGTGTCACCACTGTGTGATCGCAGACCGAGCACCACCACACGGCAGGTCTCGAGAGACGTACGAGAACTCGACCCAGTTGTACGACGACGTTGCTAGCGCCTATACGGACGAAGCCTTTGCTCTCATTTGCCGAGAGACAGAATAGCCTTCAGCTAAGTTAATGGCTACGACTTAGCAAGGCGCCATTAGCCTTACATAGTTTGATAGTTATCGTATGAAATGTCTCATCAAGAATGCTGTATTCACAACAAGGATAAATAAAAGTTAAGTATTAGAGGAGCTGCATACTTTTCTTATTAGAATTCACTACTTATCCTGTTCCAGAATTCACGCCCGTCTGCGTTAGATAGCGTGCATTTCGGCCTCCTCTATCTACAAGGTGTTGGCACATTCACCAACACATCATTATCGTCCATGTTTCACTTCCATACATGGCTACACTCCATACAAATACTTTCAGAAACGACTTCCTGACACTTAAATCAATACTCGATGTTAACAAATTTCTCTTCTTCAGAAACGCTTTTCTTGCCATTGCCAGTCTACATTTTATATCCTCTCTACTTCAACCATCATCAGTTATTTTGCTCCCCAAATAGCAAAACTCCTTTACTACTTCAAGTGTGTCATTTCCTAATCTAATTCCCTCAGCATCACCCGACTTAATTCGACTACATTCCATTATCCTCGTTTTGCTTTTGTTGATGTTAATCATATACCCTCCATTCAATACACTGACCATTCCGTTCAACTGCTCTTCCAAGTCCTTTGCTGTCACTGATAGAATTACAATGTCATCGGCGAACCTCAAAGTTTTTATTTCTTCTCCATGGACTTTAATACCTACTCCGAATTTTTCTTTTGTTTCCTTTACTGCTTGCAGATTGAATAACATCGGGGAGAGGCTACAACCCTGTCTCACTACCTGCCCAACCACTGCTTCCCTTCCATGCCCCTCGACATGGTTTCTGTACAAATTGTAAATAACCTTTCGCTCCCTGTACTTTACCCTTGCCACCTTCAGAATTTGAAAGAGAGTATTCCAGTCAACATTGTCAAAAGCTTTCTCTAAGTCTACAAACGCTAGAAATGTAGGTTTGCCTTTCCTTAATCTTTCTTCTAAGATAAGTCGTAGGGTCAGTATTGCTTCATGTGTTCCAACATTTCTACGGAAAACCAAACTGATCTTCCCCCGATGTCGGCTTCTACCAGTTTTTCCATTCGTCTGTAAAGAATTCGCGTTAGTATTTTGCAGCTGTGACTTATTAAACTGATTGTTCAGTAATTTTCACGTCTGTGAACACCTGCTTTCTTGAAGTCTGAGTGAATTTCGCCTGTCTCATACATCTTGCTCACCAGATGTTAGAGTTTTGTCATGACTGGCTCTCCCAAGGATGTCAGTAGTTCTAATGGAATGTTGTCTACTCCCGGGGCCTTGTTTCGACTTAGGTCTTTCAGTGCTCTGTCAAACTCTTCATGCAGTATCATATCTCCCATTTCATCTTCATCTACATCCTCTTCCATTTACATAATATTGTCCTCAAGTACATCGCCCTTGTATAGACCCTCTATATACTCCTTCCACCTTTCTGCTTTCCCTTCTTTGCTTAGAACTGGGTTTCCATCTGAGCTCTTGATATTAATGCAAGTGGTTCTCTTTTCTCCAAAGGTCTCTTTAATTTTCCTGTAGGCAGTATCTATCTTACCCCTCATGATATAAGCCTCTACATCCTTACATTTGTCCTCTAGCCATCCCTGCTTAGCCATTTTGCACTTCCTGTCGATCTCATTTTTGAGACATTTGTATTCCTTTTTGCCTGCTTCACTTACTACATTTTTGTATTTTCTCCTTTCATCAATTAAATTCAGTATCTCTTCTGTTACCCAAGGATTTCTACTAACCCTCGTCTTTTTACCTACTTGATCCTCTGCTGCCTTCACTATTTCATCCCTCAAAGCTACCCATTCTTCTTCTACTGTATTTCTTTCTCCCATTCCTGTCAATTGTTCCCTTATGCTCTCCCTGAAACTCTGTACAATCTCTGGTTCTTTCAGTTTATCCAGGTCCCATCTCCTTAAATTCCCACCTTTTTGCAGTTTCTTCAGTTTTAATCTACAGTTCATAACCAATAGATTGTGGTCAGAGTCCACATCTGCCCCTGGAAATGTCTTACAATTTAAAATCTGGTTTCTAAATCTCTGTCTTACCATTACATACTTCTAGTATCTCCAGGGTTCTTCCATGTATACAACCTTCTTTCATGATTATTGAACCAAATGTTAGCTATGATTAAGTTATGCTCTGTTCAGAATTCTACCAGGCGGCTTCCTCTTTCATTTCTTAGCCCCAATCCATATTCACCAATCAATGTGGTATGCAACCAATTCTACATAAACAAGTGAGAGACATAATTTACAGGATACTCGCTTTCTTCAAGTGTGTGTATAGTTGTAAATAACATCTACAGTTGGAGTCCCAAATGAAGACAGTTGACTTTGACTTAGTCCGCACAACTGACATCACGCATTCTCCAGCAGTCGATGAGCCTTCAGTAGCTTCTGAGCTCTCTACTGTGAATGTCATAGCCAGAGTGAGCACTAAATGTGACTGTAATGACTTATTTAATGAATGTTTATTCCATTTGTTGCGGGC
This sequence comes from Schistocerca nitens, assembly GCF_023898315.1. Lineage (NCBI taxonomy): Eukaryota > Metazoa > Arthropoda > Insecta > Orthoptera > Acrididae > Schistocerca > Schistocerca nitens. The sequence continues at coordinate 450,635,906 of NC_064614.1, forward strand.
TGTCATGGTCAGTAATTGTGGTATGCAACCAATTCTACATAAACAAGTGAGAGACATAATTTACAGGATACTCACTTTCTTCAAATGTAAAGCAGAAAACTGTGGAACTGTCGACACTGTAATCCATTTATACACTTCTACCTGCACAGACCGCCTTCATTCATGCATCCAACTTAGCGAGGTTAGCACGGATTCTGAATGTGAAATAACTGAGTGAAGATAAGTGTTGAAGATGGATGAAACATGGTTATTCAGTGCTATTATATGCCTCAGGAGTCATCATGGCTGAACAGTTCAAATAAACCTTTGAGGAGGTTAATCATAATCTTCCCAATAATGTTTCAGCATTAGGGGTAAACTTATCTAAAACAGACTAGGAGACGCAAGTGAGCTGGGTCAGCAGTAGAGACATGAATTTGTGTAATAGCATTCCAAATGCCTTATCCAACAGTTAATCATGGAACCAACTCATGAGTGTAATGTCTTAGATTTCCTGCTTACAAACACACCCAACATTTCTGACTCTGTTATTGCAAAACAGGGAATCAGTGATCACAAGGCCAATATAGTATCAGACCTAAGGGAGTCAGAGAAGTGTTTGAAGTAGAAAGATATTTCTTATTAGTAAGTGCATTAAAAAAAATACAAATATCTGAGCAGCCAACATCAAATGTTCATGTCTGAGACAATATGTTCGGTATAAATGCATAAAGTTAAAGAATACTGTGAAATATGCTTTAGACAAGTATATGCCTACTACACTTGTGAGGGGAGGGAAATAACTAGCAATGGTTCGACAGCTGCGTCAGAAAGCTGCTCGGAGAGCAAAAAGGGCTACACCATAGCTTAAAGTACTGCCAAAGCCTTGTAGACAAACAACATGTCAACGAAGCCAAATCAGTGTTAGGAGAGCAATGAATAAAATACTGAACATATCTGAAAGTAAAATTCTATCAACCAAACTGCCAGAAAATACAAATAAGTTTTAAATCACTCAGTGACCATGCTAGCGCCAAATCAAAGAATGACAAGGCTAAAATATTAAATTCCATTTTTTGAAGTTGTTTCACTAAGGATGATTGAATTGCATTTCCCCCTTTCAGCTGTCATGCAGACACCAAAATTATATCAAAATAATTGATTTTGGGACAGAAAATTAACAAAACACCAACATTATCCATTGTGATACTGTACAATTCTATGAACAGTATGCAAAAGAACTTGCTCCTCTTCTAGCACAGTAGTCTTATCATAAATCACTGGAGGAACATTGTTTCAAGTACTTGAAAAAATATGCAGGTTATTTCCATCTTCAAGGAGAGTTGTCTATATTAGTGGCATCAAACTGTTGTGGAGTTTTGTTTGGAACATGTATTCCACTCGCATATTAAAACCTTTCCGAAGGCCAAAAATCTCCTATGTAGGAATTAAGAAGGTGTCCTCAAACAAAAACTTTATGAAAGTCAGCTCACTTTGGTAATTCATGAGACTCAGAAGGTAACAGGTACTGGCACTCAAGTTGATACCATGTTCCTTGACTTCAGGGAGGTGTTTGATAAATTTCTGCCATGCTATTGAACAAAATATGAGTGTATGGAATATCAGACCAGCTGAACACTTTCTAGCAAACAGACCACAGCATGTCATTTTTATTGGAGAGAAACTTCCGGGCCCAGTTTCTATAAAGTAGCTTCTGGTGTAGCCCAGGGGTATGTTATAAGACCACTGTTGCTCACAATTCTATAGAATTCTACTGTGTGAGGAAAAAAAAATGGCCAAAGTTTAGAACAAAGCACAAGTCACATCTGTCTACAGGAAAGATAACAGAACAAAACAACTGACCAATGTCACTGACATCCATCTATCATAAAATCTTAAAACAATATGAGATCAAGCGTAATGTGGTACCTCAGGTAAGGAAAAGATAGATTGTTACTGAATATAAATATGACACATTGAGTTGCAAAAACATACAACAGTTACACATCAGCTTCTGGCCAAAGCCTTCTTCAGGAAAGCAAACACACACGCATGCAAATTCATTCACACAAGCGTGCACATCTCACGCACACGTGACCGTCATCTCCCACAGCTTGGACCAGCATGCAGGTGTCATGTAGAACAGAAGCAGCAATCTGGAGGGGGCGGGAAGGGATAGCAGGGAACAGATGTGGTAAGAGAGGAGCTTGTCTGGCACAGCGTGCAGGGACTAGACTGCCAACAGGTGCAACACTGAGAGGCTATGGGGCACAGAGGTGGAGAAGGGACGGAAAAAGAAGAGGATTGAGGAAGGGGAAATACGGGCGGGAGCGCTGGCAGTTGCTGCTATCACTGCACAGTGCATTATAAAGGTATGGGTATGGCTGCAAACCATCTTTCCACCAGTAAGAATGGCCACCGCCAAATAGTGCCCAAGAATGAAGTAGACCATTCGGTGGCACAACATGCAGCTGAACATAACATGCTTGATTTCAATGGCTGCTTCACTATCCAAGTCATCTGGATCCTCCCCTCCACCACCAGCTTTTCTGAACTGTGCAGATAGGGGTTATCCATACAACACTTTATCTGTCTGCTCGCGAAATTATTCCAAGCTCAACCTACAATAACCTACTGTCCCCACACACTCCAATGAACAATTCCCCCCCCCCCCCCTGTCCTATTACCTCCTCCCTATTCTCGTCCCCTCATCCTTTTTGTGTGCTGCCCTCTGGCAACGCACTCACCTGTCTTTCCTTTTCCCTGCTCCTCTTCTTTTTCGCTCCCCGTTTTCCCCCTCCCTCCCCACCACCTTGCCCCTCTACCCTCCTCCCCCCCAACACTGCACCTTTTGGCAGAAGAAGTCTTTGGCTGAAAGCTAATGTGTAACTGTCTTTTCATTGTGCCTGTCTGCAACTCCATGAGTATCTTTACAGTGAGTAGCAATTTACCTTTACCTTATATTGTTGACAAACAAAAATAATGGCTATCCTGAAACAAAGAAAGCAAAGTGACAGGCCAGAGTGTTATTTGTCTCACTGTGTTTCAAAGTGTTATAAAGGGCAGTCAGATGAAAATGAGACAATTATAGAAAGGTAAGTAGATTATTTATTATTTCAAAAGTAATTGCCATAGCTCTTAACACATTTATCCCACTGTGAGACAATACAGTCAATGCCTTCATTGAAAAATGTTTGCAGTTGCCTACAGAATTTTAGTCCATTGGTAAAGTGATACAAAACAACAATTATGAAGGAGAAGCCCATGAACTCAAAACACGAAAGGCAGAAATGACTCATCAGTTGACTTCAATATTAATAAAATAAGGGAAAAGCAACCACTTACTATTGAGGACTGGCACATGGTGCACAGAAACAGCTCCTGCTCTTCTTCTAATGAGAGGATACACATTCACACACACACAACTGCGGTGGTACCCAAACGTACACACTCAAGGTAGGGGCAAGATTGATTATTATCAATAATTAAAAGCAGTTGCCTTTGTAGACATATGTGAGGAAGGGGTAGGAAAAGACGCGCAATGCAAGGAGGAGGTAGCAGGGTAGTGTAAGGTAGGTCTTTCCCCAAATGGCTCAACAGCTGCACAAGATGGTCAAGCATATAAGAGAGAGAGGTGGGGAGGGGGGGGGGGATGAGAAGGAAAGAAAAGAGAGGATAGTAGTTATGAAAAGGGAGGCAACGAGGGAGAGAGTAAGAGAGAGGACAGGAAAAAAGGGAGGAGGGGGTGGGAGGATGGGGAGAGGGAGGGACAGAGAGAGAGAAAGCCTGGATTGCATGGAAAGTAAGGAAGAGTGATGGGAGAACACAGTATATGATCTGCATGGGGAAGGAGAGGTATGGACAGAAAAGAGAAGGGAAAAGATAAGGAGGTTTAGACCAGGGTGACCGTGAGAGTTCAGGATATGCTACATTCTTGCAATCCCCCTGGCCTGAACCTCCACTAATTTGTTTCCCAGTGCCCCACCTTACCTTTTGCATTTTCTCTTCTGTCCACATCACTCCTTCCCATGCTGACTGTGTACTGTCTTCTCCCACCACTCTCCCTCCACCCCTACATGTCGGCACTCGTTTGCTAGGGAAGTGATTCAGTGCACACTAGGCTGGGACGCTGCACAGGTGAAAGGAGTTACTGATCCATGTCACACTACAGGTGTCATCAATATGCACGTTATCGTGCTGCTATTTTCAAGTACATTATAAACACAGAAATCAAAAGTTGCACTGGAGTAGGTGTCACAAAAATAAACTGAAAGGCGTTGTGTCTATATCTATTTTAGATGGATCCTGCATATTTGTGGGTTGTAATTTTAATTTTAGTATTGTTAATAATGATACCTTCGGTCATGATAACATTTGGTTTACTGTTACTTTTGTTACGAACTTGTAGTAGCACTCCTCCAGCTGCTGGATAGGAGAGTTTTGATTCTTGTAATATGACTTCTTATCACACCTATCTTATTGGTGGGTCTTATAATTATTCTGATAAGGCCTCATGGCAGCATGGAGACACAGTAAGACGCACTGACACAGTCATTAGATGTATGCTCAAGGACTTCACTTGATAGTCATACCGTTTGGTCGTACACAAGATCAGCAACTGTAGCCGTGAAGTCTTTCTTCATGGATGTGCTGAGGCCTAGAAGCACAATTGCAAATGCTCCTGTGCAATGTTGCAAATTGTGACATCTTAATACTGCCTTCAACTGCCGGTGCAGTCGTTCCACAAGTCCATTAGCTGCTGAGTGATGAGCTGTATCACAGATATGCAATACAGCTTAGGTGTCTATGAGGGTCGTGAGAACTTTAAACAAATATGAATCAATACATCAACAGGCATGCCAAAATGGGCACTCCATCATCAAAAGAATGTGATTGCCACAGTTTCAGCACTCATATTTCTCTTAGGGAAGGCTTCTAACCAATGCAAAAAGCGATTGATGGCTATATAGCAGTAAGTGAAACATTCTGATGGCGGCAACATCCCAATTGTGTTACACTCAGATCATTGATTAGGTGGCGGAAATATGCCGAGTGGCACTTTGATATGTCAAGTTATTTATTCCTTTGGCAAGCCAAGTCACTGGTGGAAAAACATTTTGCAATCTTTGTCCATACTCAGCAACACGAAAATGCACTTCACAAGCTCAATGTACCGCAGACTCCTGGATGTGCCAAACTGTGTAATAGGTGTGGTGGCTTACGAGTTCTAACTGCAGGCTGGTTGGTTGCTTCATTAATATGCATAGCTATGAATCGAGGTGATGTGACTTAGTAAGAGCTTCATAGTTGATTGCAGTTGATTGTGGATTGCAGTTTTAAGGATTTTGGTTTGAGAGAGAGCACCTGTTGGAACATTCAAACCACCCCCAACATAAATAATATGTTTCATAAGTTGGCGGATGTAATACGGTAAGCATAGCTGTCGTGGTGACGCCTTGTCTGGTTTCTGAGAAAGGCAAACATCAGTGGCATGTAGTTGAGGACCAAAATAAACTGCTGACCTTCGAGCATGTGATCACACTTTTTTATGGCAGCATATGCTGTGTACAGCTTGTGATCGTATTTCGACAAGTTTTGTTGTGCTTCTGGTGAAAAATGCAAAAGGTTGCCAACACTGCTCTATTTGGTGTTTTACTACAGTGCCTATCACTGTTGCCAACATGCCCACCATCAAAGCGAGAGGGGCCTGGGAGACAGAATGTGCTAACAACAGAGCTACGGCTATGTCGACAAGATTTAGGAACACCTCTCAACAAATCATTTAATGGAAAAATGGTTCAAATGGCTCTGAGCACTATGGGACTCAACTGCTGTGGTCATAAGTCCCCTAGAACTTAGAACTACTTAAACCTAACTAACCTAAGGACAGCACACAACACCCAGCCATCACGAGGCAGAGAAAATCCATGACCCCGCCAGGAATCGAACCCGGGAACCCAGGCGTGGGAAGCGAGAACGCTACCGCACGAAAATCATTTAATGGAGCTGTCAACAATAAGTGGTTGCGTACAAAACTGCGATAGACATTTATTATGCCTAGGATCATTGCAACTGCCAGATCATGACCAGCCGTGCGTATCTGATTATGGGTCCAACTTTCTCTAGCGGTGGCCAGATTTCTTGGACCAGGCTGTTCCAACAGTGGCCCAGGAAGGAGGAACACACCGGAGTACTCACTGCAGCAGATCGGAGCCCATCTGATGGGGGAAAGCAAATTCACTGCTCCCTGGCCACATTAAGCCACAGCTGACACAACAAGCAGTGTTCAATGGCAGCTATAGTCAGTCGTGGAGGTCCTCAGTTGGAGGATACACTTCTATTTCTCGAGAGGGATGGACATCCGAAATGCCTCGTATGTCACAAAGTATTTAATTCTACTAAGAAGTACAACACACAGCATCATTATACACATTTTCATGCAGCCCATTACAAGTAGATAGAAGGCAAAGCATGCAAAGAGCTTGTGGCTGCACTTAAGAATGACATGCCATGAGATTTAAGTTTAAAAAAGAATTCTTAGGACAGAAGTTATAGAAACATGTAGCATAGTTCATGTACTGTAATGTGTTTATACTTTTCAGATAAATGGCAGTGAAGAAAATGGTACTGAAGCAGCAGTTCGTGCAAGCTTTAAAGTCACTCACATTATAGCGACTAGTGGCAAGGCGTTTTCTGTGGGACCTCTCATAAAATCATGCATGGTAGCAATTGCAGGATGTTTGTTTCTAAGGGAGCTGCCAGCAACTGAAGGGATTTGCCTTTCGAAGCCAACAGTGTCTCATTGAAACCTGGACTTTGTAGCGAATTTAGACGCACAGCTCATGGAAAGCTGAGAGCTTTGTTGCATTTTCGCTAGCACTTGAGAACAACACAGATATCTGTGACTGTGCTGAACTTTCAATATTTGTGTGTGGTGTTGATATGGTGCAGTAAGTAACTGAGGAACTCTTGGATGTGGTACCACTCGATTGCACAGCAACAGGAGTAGATATTTTTGAAGTTGTTTGTGGACCAATGAACAATATGAGTTTGCCTTGGACTAAGCTCCACTCTGTAGCCACAGACGGGGCACCATGGATGGTTGGGTATCATCATGGTTTCACTTCTTGTTCAAAAAATAAACTCAAGAATTCAGAAAAGACATTTTGACTGTTCATTGTTTCATTCACCAAGAGGCACTGTGTGCTCAAAAAGTGAAAACAAGTGATGTACTGAAAGATGCAGTCAATTGTGTGGGTTCTGTGCATCATTGCAGTGTCAGTCACCACCAATTTGAATGATTTGTGAAAGATATGGAAGCAGAGCGTCTGGATATACCTTACCATAGCACAGTTTGTTCACTGAGTCAGGGAAAAGTTCTTCGTGTTTTCTTTGCTATTCATGAGAAAACAACTCTATTCGTGGAAATAAAGGGGGAAACAATTAGCTGCCTGAAAGATTTAAAATAGATATCAGACCCAGCAGTCTTAGCTGACATAACTATGTGGCTGAATAATTTAAATCTGTCATTGCAGGGAAAAGAGCAGCTAATAATTGACATCCATGACCTAATCAGAGCATTCATAGAAAAGTTACATTTGTTTGAGAGGCAGATGGGTGAAAGAATTTTAACATTCTTCAACGGTCTGGCTTCTTTAAAACTACATGAAGATACAAGTTTCGGTGGTTGTCTAGTCAAGATAAGACAGCTCATCACGTCTTTTGAATCAAGATACCAAGAGCTTGTAATTTTTGAAATGGAAATGCAATTTTTCAGCAATCCTTTCTTGGTTTCACCTTATGATTTACCATTGTCACTTTAGTTGAAAGTTATTGATCTGAAAAATTCAACTTCACTGAAAGACATATACTACAACACGCTAAACCTGTCATGGTGGTATTGTTCATCACAGCAAAAAACATTTCCCAAGCTCCATAAAAATCCCGCACAGATCACGTGCATGTTTGGATCTACATATATGTGTGAGCAGCTTTTCTCACCAATGAAAGAAATAAAACCCAAGGAATGATCTTTTCTTCATGATACGACACTGATGGCTATCCTCCGCATTACCGATGCAAACACTTTGACACTCGATATTTCCGCACTTGTTATGAAAAATAAATGTCTGATTTCAGATGCCCAACAAGCATATGCAATTTCTTTTAAAACAGTTGTTTCTTATTTATTTCCTTAACTTCCTGTTTCCCCATGGTAGCATGCCACTATGTCGTAGTTGCTAAGAGTATGACATTGGCGATCATATGAGAGGTGGCAGGCAGATAAAAAGACTGTTGTGCCATGCACCGCCAGCCCATTTGATTGTTCACAGTGAGCAACAATGCTCTGTGGAGTAGGGAGCAGTCCGCAATTGAGCACAAAGCTCATGAGCTGCAACAGCCTGCCTTGGACAATGGTGGTGTCTCCAAGGAATTGCACCTGTCACAGTGAATATACATTTCAAAAGGCTAATAATTAGTCCCTGCAAATGGAGGTGGTTGCAGTTTTGGCACAAATGCTCCACATGGTCTGATTTTGAAGCAGACATAACCAAAATATTGTCAAAGTACAAGCAACAAAAATCAAGGCCGCGCATTATCTCGTCCATAGAATTTTGGAATGTTTGAGCAGCACTGCATAATCTGAATGGCATTCTCACAAACTCAAAGAGGCCAAATGGCTTTGCAATGACAATTTTGGCTATTTCTTCAGGAGCAATAAGTAACTGTTGATATGCACATCTAAGTCAACAAAAGAAAAGATGTGTTTGCTATGTATGTTGTGTGCAACATGTTCAATGTGCCCCACATCTATCAGGGACTGTCCTCTGACTGAGTTGTTGGTAACCATCGCATGGATGCAATATATTACTCTTCTTTGGTATGGCTTGTAGTGGTGCATCCCAGCTGCTGTTTGAAGGTTGTCAAATCTTTTGTCAACATGGAAAAAAACTCTTGCTTCATTACCCTCCACTTCTCAGGTGTTAATCGATGAAGCTGTGCAAAGATCGATGGTTTTAGGGTAGTGACTCCGCTATGTATCGTGGTGTGTTCTACATCCCTTAGTGTGGGTGTATGTTTCGTAAGTTCTAGGTACTGTTTGAGAGGTTCTACATATGGATTTTCATCTGTGATAGTAGGTACTGCAGTACCAGTGAAACAGCATAATTTTTCTTGGCTGGTTAAATTAGTAGTAGTATCAAGGAGACGGTGACACCAGTGTTCTGATAAAAGACCATAAAATGACAAGAAATTGGCCCATAGGATGGTGTATCCCATATCCTCCACTATAAACTGCCACTCAAACTAAGGTCGTACACCTAGATTGGTAATAGTGTCACACAACGGAAATTTTGGATTGAAGATTCATTGGTGGTGAAAAGGCAGTGGTCATCACAGCTGTGACATGGCAGATGTGTAGCTGGATACATTGACACCTCAGCTCCAGTGTCTACTAAAAACCGCTACTTCGTATATTGCTCTATGAAAAATAAGCAACAGCTGCCATTGGAAGAACCATTCGCCACCATCACTGATTTCCCGCCACATTTCCATTTCATATGGAGGGTTGCATTTTTGTGATACCAACAGATCTTTGTTACTGATGGCAATGGAATGTGCCCCCTCGCCAATTGGGGGCACTGTGGTTGGTGGCGGGAGCACAACATTTGCAAAGTAGTGACTTGTGCCATAAGCATTGGAATACATTTCACATAAATTTTCTCAGCATGTTATAGTCTTAGGTGGAGATTTCAATTTACCAGATATAGACTGGGACACTCAGATGTTTAGGACGGGTGGTAGGGACAGAGCATCGAGTGACATTATACTGAGTGCACTATCCGAAAATTACCTCGAGCAATTAAACAGAGAACCGACTCGTGGAGATAACATCTTGGACCTACTGATAACAAACAGACCCGAACTTTTCGACTCTGTATGTGCAGAACAGGAAATCAGTGATCATAAGGCTGTTGCAGCATCCCTGAATATGGAAGTTAATAGGAATATAAAAAAAGGGAGGAAGGTTTATCTTTTTAGCAAGAGTAATAGAAGGCAGATTTCAGACTACTTAACAGATCAAAACAAAAATTTCTGTTCCGACACTGACAATGTTGAGTGTTTATGGAAAAAGTTCAAGGCAATCGTAAAATGCGTTTTAGACAGGTACGTGCCGAGTAAAACTGTGAGGGACGGGAAAACCCACCGTGGTACAACAACAAAGTTAGGAAACTTCTGCAAAAGCAAAGAGAGCTTCACTCAAAGTTTAAACACAGCCAAAACCTCTCAGACAAACAGAAGCTAAACAATGCCAAAGTTAGCGTAAGGAGGACTATGCGTGAAGCGTTCAGTGAATTCGAAAGTAAAATTCTATGTACCGACTTAACAGAAAATCCTAGGAAGTTCTGGTCTTACGTTAAATCAGTAAGTGGCTCGAAACAGCATATCCAGACACTCCGGGATGATGATGGCATTGAAACAGAGGATGACACGCGTAAAGCTGAAATACTAAACACCTTTTTCCAAAGCTGTTTCACAGAGGAAGACCACACTGCAGTTCCTTCTCTAAATCCTCGCACAAACGAAAAAATGGCTGACATCGAAATAAGTGTCCAAGGAATAGAAAAGCAACTGAAATCACTCAACAGAAGAAAGTCCACTGGACTTGACGGGATACCAATTCGATTCTACATAGAGTACGCGGAAGAACTTGCCCCCCTTCTAACAGCCGTGTACCGCAAGTCTCTAGAGGAACGGAAGGTTCCAAATGATTGGAAAAGAGCACAGGTAGTCCCAGTCTTCAAGAAGGGTCGTCGAGCAGATGCGCAAAACTATAGACCTATATCTCTGACGTCAATCTGTTGTAGAATTTTAGAACATGTTTTTTGCTCAAGTATCATGTCGTTTTTGGAAACCCAGAATCTACTATGTAGGAATCAACATGGATTCCGGAAACAGCGATCGTGAGAGACCCAACTCGCTTTATTTGTTCATGAGACCCAGAAAATATTAGATACAGGCTCCCACGTAGATGCTATTTTTCTTGACTTCTGGAAGGCGTTCGATACAGTTCCGCACTGTCGCCTGATAAACAAAGTAAGAGCCTACGGAATATCAGACCAGCTGTGTGGCTCGATTGAAGAGCTTTTAGCAAACAGAACACAGCATGTTGTTCTCAATGGAGAGATGTCTACAGACGTTAAAGTAACCTCTGGCGTGCCACAGGGGAGTGTTATGGGACCATTGCTTTTCACAATATATATAAATGACCTAGTAGATAGTGTCGGAAGTTCCATGCGGCTTTTCGCGGATGATGCTGTAGTATACAGAGAAGTTGCAGCATTAGAAAATTGTAGCGAAATGCAGGAAGATCTGCAGCGGATAGGCACTTGGTGCAGGGAGTGGCAACTGTCCCTTAACATAGACAAATGTAATGTATTGCGAATACATAGAATGAAGGATCCTTTATTGTATGATTATATGATAGCGGAACAAACACTGGTAGCAGTTACTTCTGTAAAATATCTGGGAGTATGCGTGCGGAACGATTTGAAGTGGAATGATCATATAAAATTAATTGTTGGTAAGGCGGGTACCAGGTTGAGATTCATTGGGAGAGTGCTTAGAAAATGTAGTCCATCAACAAAGGAGGTGGCTTACAAAACACTCATTCGACCTATACTTGAGTATTGCTCATCAGTGTGGGATCCGTACCAGATCGGGTTGACGGAGGAGATAGAGAAGATCCAAAGAAGAGCGGCGCGTTTCGTCACAGGGTTATTTGGTAACTGTGATAGCGTTACGGAGATGTTTAATAAGCTCAAGTGGCAGACTCTGCAAGAGAGGCGCTCTGCATCGCGGTGTAGCTTGCTCGCCAGGTTTCGAGAGGGTGCGTTTCTGGATGAGGTATCGAATATATTGCTTCCCCCTACTTATACCTCCCGAGGAGATCACGAATGTAAAATTAGAGAGATTAGAGCGCGCACGGAGGCTTTCAGACAGTCGTTCTTCCCGCGAACCATACGCGACTGGAACAGGAAAGGGAGGTAATGACAGTGGCACGTAAAGTGCCCTCCGCCACACACCGTTGGGTGGCTTGCGGAGTATAAATGTAGATGTAGATGTAGAAGCTTGGCAATTTGTCCGAGGAAAGACATGAGGATCACTACAGGAGTGCCATCTATCTGTGGGCCTATAGCTGCAATTCTTGAGGTATGATACATTTCTGAAATGCAATCTGCAGTCAAGATAGCCGATGCAAACCGTTAATATTTTCTGCACACTGAGTTGTAGGCATGACAGCCACATATTCCGAAGACGCACACCGTTAATATTTTCTGCGAATTACGTTTTAGGCATGGCAGCTATATATTCTGAAGTATGTCATCATTGAAGGTGTTGCTCATAAGTGTCCACAGGTACTGTAACAACTACGAGGGGGCATGATCTCCCATCTCTTCTGTGTTGCCTCGGACTGCGACAGGCAGGTGATTAAAGCATTCTTAATCATTCCATACTGACTGGGGCTTGGCAGCGCAGTGATTTCACATTAATAACATCCAAATTTCATTAACAAAAAGATGTTATGAACCATTTGTATCAAGCAAATAATTCAATACAAAATCCTATCCATATTGCAGTAATATTCCATTACCTAGCCTTTTTACCAAAGACATAACATGCAATGATATGACAAATCTTCGAAATAGCATGGGATGATATGATAACCTCCCAGTTTAAAATCCTCCCTTGAGCTCTCATAGACAGCTTCTGCCACCTGCCATACTGAAAAAAAAGCAGTGCATGGCAATATGGTAACCAATGCAGACAAACAACATATTAATAACTATGCAAAAGAAATTGTACGATCCTTGCCTTTAAGAAAATGCTGGCAATGTGAGAAACCTATTACCTAGCTATCTATCATCACTTATTTGAGCTCCATAACAGCACATGGAAAAATTAACACTTAGATTATCAGTTCAGTAGCAGTAGTGTCCAAAACTGAATGCAGACAGTGTGATTTCTGTGTACAGATGCAAACTAAGCTGTTGACCCTGCACTCACAGCTCCAGGCTATGTTGGCTTCCATCACACAGCTTGAGGCCACTGCCAAGGGGCATCATAGTGGGGGGTCAAACAGAGATATGAGAGGGGGTCGAGCACGTTCCGTGTGCCACCCAATCGGTCCACTGCTGTGGTCACCCCGGGTACTGCCTGCACTGTGGTTGATCCCTCACCTGCGGTTGTGTGGGAGATCATTCCAAAGTCTGGCAGACAGCGAAAGACTTTCTGAGGGGTCGATCGTAGGGCCTACCCGGTTCGTTTGTCGAACAGGTTTCGGGCGTTATCTGAGGCTGACAAAGTCTCTGAGCTGGATGCAGTCGTCCACCCTGTTCCAGAGGAAGCTTCTCGACCTGCAAGGTCTGGGCATTCATAGAGGGTGGGTTTGCTGGTAGTTGGTATCTCCAACGTTAGACACGTAACGGGGACCCTTAGGAACATGGCTGCCAAGGAGGGGAAGGAAGCCAGCGTTCACTCCTTGTGCATACCGGAGGGGAGGGGGGGAGGGGGGGGGAGCCATCTGGATGTGGAAAGGTGTTTCTGGATGCCATGAAGAGTACAGAGTGCAGCCAACTGCAGGTGGTGGCCCATATCGGTACCAATGACCAGAGGAGATTCTCTCTGGTTTTGGGTGGTTGGCGGAAATAGTAAAGACTGCCAGTCTTGCTTGTGAGATTAAGGCGTAGCTCACCATTTGCAGCATCATCGACAGAGCCGACTGTGGTCCTTTGGTGCAGAGCCGAGAGGGTCTGAATCAGAGGCTCAGGCAGTTCTGTGACTGTGTAGGCTGCAGATTCCTTGACTTGTGCTATCGGGTGGTAGGTTTCTGGGTTCCGCTTAATAGGTCAGGAGTCCACTATACACAGGAAGTGGCTACATGGGCAGCGGGGGATGTGTGGACGGGAGTACAGGGATTAGCAACACAAGGCAGTTGCTGCTAGGCTGAATACCGTAACACCTACAACCGTCAAAAAGAAACGCACAGTACATCTATTTAAAAAAGCTGATAAAAATGCTCTTAGCACCTTTTTAAGAGACAGTCTCCACTCCTGATCTGATCACGAAAGCATAGAAAATATGTGGAATGATTTCAAAGAGATAGCATCAACAGCAATTGAGAGATATATACCACATAAATTAATAAGTGATGGTACTGATCCCCCATGATACACAAAATGGGTCAGATCACTGTTGCAGAAGCAACAAAAAAAGCATGTCAAATTTAAAAAAACGCAAAATCCCCAAGATTGACAAAGTTTTGCAGAAGTTCAAAATATAGCATGTACTTCAATGTGAGGTGCTTTTAATACTTTCCACAATGAAACTCTGTCTCCAAATCTGGCAGAAAACCCAAAGAGATTCTGGTCATACATAAAGCACACCAGTGGCAAGACACAATTAATACCCTCTGAGTTATTAAACATGGTTTTCCAAAACTCCTTCAACAAAGAAAATGAAGTAACTATTTCTTAATTCCAGTCAAGAGCAACTGTCAAGATGAGAAACATAGAAGTAGATATCCTTTGTGTGGCAAAGCAGCTTAAATCACTTAATAAAGGCAAGGCCTCTGGTCCAGATTGTATACCAGTCAGGTTCCTTTCAGAGTATGGTGATACAATAGCCCCATATTTAGCAACTGTATACATTCGCTCATGGAAAGTTCCATACCTAAAGACTGGAAAATTGCACAAGTCACACCAGTACCCAAAAAAGGCAAGTAGGAGTAATCCACTGAATTACACTAACACTAACATCGATTTGCAGTAGGGTTTTCGAACATATACTGTGTTCGAACATTATGAATCACCTCGAAGAAAACGATTTATTGACATACAGTCAGTACGGATTCAGAAAACATCGTTCTTGTGAAACACAACTAGCTCTTTATACTCTTGAAGTAATGTGTGCTTTCAACAGGGGATGTCAGGTTGATTCCATATTTTTAGATTTTCAGAAGGCTTTCGTCAACATTCCTCACAAGCGTCTTCTAACGAAACTGCATGCCTATGGAATGTCGCCTCAGTTGTGTGACTGTATTTGCTGTCTGAAAGGTCACATTTCTTAGTAATAGATGGAAAGTCATCGAGTAAAACTGAAGTAATATCCGGCATTCCCCAAGAAAGTGCTAAAGACCCTCTATTGTTCCAGATCTATATTAACAATGTAGGAGAAAATCTGAGTAGCCCTATTAGATTGTTTGCAGATGATGCTGTCATTTACCATCTTGTAAAGTCATCAGATGACCAAAACAAACTGCAAAATGATTTAGATGATATCTGTATGGTGTGAACAATGGCACCTGACCCTGAATAAAGAAAAGTGTGAAGCTATTTACATGAGTACTAAAAGAAAGCCACCAAATTTCGATTATGTGAAAAGTAACACAAATCTTAAGGCTTCAAATTCAACTAAATACTTAGGGATTACAATTACAAGTAAACTAAATTGGTATGATCACATAGATAATGTTGTGGGTACAGCAAACCAAAGACTGTGATTTATTGGCAGAACACTTAGAAGGCGCAACAGATCTACTAAAGAGGTTGCTTACACTATGCTTGTCCACCCTATTCTGGAGTACTGCTGTGCAGTGTGGGATCCACGTCAGGTGGGACTGAAGGATGACATGGAAAAGTTCAAAGGAGGTGACTAGATTTGTACTATCCCGAAATAGGAGAGTTAGTGCCGCAGGCATGACACGTGAATTGGAGTGGCAGTCATTAAAACAAAGGCATTTTTCGTTGCGACGGGATCTTCTCATGAGATTTCAATCATCAGTTTTCTCCTCCAATTGCAAAAACATTTTGTTGGCACCCACCTACATAGGGAGAAATGATCATCACAATAAAATAAGATAAATCAGGGCTCGCACAGAAACATTTAAGTGCTCGTTTCACCCGCGTGCCGTTCGAGAGTTGAACGGTAGAGAGACAACTTGAAGGTGGTTCAATGAACCCTCTGCCAGGCACTTTATTGTGAATAGCAGAGTAATAATGTAGATGTAGATGATATACATGCTGAAACAGGCTTATTAATAAATCGTGCCTGGAGATGGTAACAAGGAATTCCAATGAAAAACTGTTCATAATTATGAAATTACTGAAGTATAAGAATTAGTATAGACTGCTACTCACCATATACAGGATGTTTTGAGCGACAGACAGGTGCATTTAAAAGCAGACTAAGCTACCAGACAAAGCCCTTCTTCACACATTCATACAAGCACAACTCATACACACATGGCCTTTGTCATCTCTGGGCACTGAGGCCCATCTGTGGCTGAGCTTTTAAATGTAATTTCAAATGTGTCTGCCACTCAGCACCACCTCTATATGGTGAGTAGCAATCTGTCCTAATTTATATTGTTGTTATTCCATCTCAGGTCCACCCACTCAGCTGAAAGGTAATGTGTTTGCCTACCAAACAGCCGGCCTGTGTTCGATTCCCGGCCAGGTTGGAGAATTGCTCCACTTGTGGACTGGATGTTGTGTGGTCCGTATCATTATCATCATCATCACTATTACCAACACGCAAGTTGCCCAATGTGGCATTGCCTGAAATAAGACTTGCAACTCAGTGGCCAAACTCCCATGGATAGGGCCACCCGGCGATCAATGCCACACAATTGTTTCACTTCATTCCATCTCAGATATTCCATTGTTTAATTACTGAATTAGATACGCACAATTTGCCACGCAATGGCACAAGATGCTGTGTGTTTGAAATTACTTGGTAAGTCTACTTCATTGTTTAATTTACTTGCTCCAAGATTTTGTATCAGTTTTGTATACATATAAGCAAGCCATAAATGTGCCATATTATTTGTCACAAATAATGTCAACACCTAACAGATATCTGTAAGAACTGCAAACTGATACAACTACTCCTACAAGTTACTATTCCCTTACAATTTTTAGTTTCCTAATAAATTGTGACTGTGAGTTATTAAAGGGTGGCCTTCAGTTTAATAAGTAGGCTAAATAAAAATATGTGTAGAGAAATAAATAAATGAGATCATTCCAGATGTACAGTACACCAGTTAGCTTTTAGTTGCTACACAATTTTTCTCTCTTAATGAATAATTACAGAAACCATTAACATACCTGCAAAAGGAGTTCCTGCCCAATACGATGTTCAAGCATTCTCATGACAAGATGTGCTTTCTTGCGCAGAACTTCAAGATATCTTGGAGACATGGTATGTAGATTACGTATGGGAAAATAAAAGCCCTGATCGCTGTTTAATGTCCGAACTGGTGGTGCTGGAGAAGTAACAACTGATGGAATGGGAGCTGGAGCCTGACTTGGGTCAAGCACAATGCCTCCAAAGTTCTCCTCATACTTTACAACTTCTTGCAGCTCCTGAAATACAATTCAAATACGACACAACTAGAAGAGATCAGAGGGGCTATTAGATTATATGCATTAATTTATTCATAATGTAACTTTCAAAAAGAAGATGACAAAAAATGTTTAGAGAACACTGGACTCCATATTTTTCAGTATATAGATACACTTAAAACATCAGCTTTGTAAACCTACTATGAGTACTGATTAACCATTTGGCACTCTGATGCAAAGTAGATAACAAAACCTTAATTTTTATTTAGGTCTGTTCAGAGAAATGAACATAGACAGACTGACCCTCTAGTAATATGAAAGATAGGTCTGCTCCCCGGGAGGGGACAAAAAGGTAACGAAAATGTGTTAGGTAGTGTAACAAGTAGGAAGTTCTCGGTCGCTCAGTTATTTTTTACCAGCCCCCCCCCCCCCCCCCCAGATGGCGCCTATTTCTTTGAAATTCAGTTATTGTTCTCTACTACAAAGTTTAGATGTTACAAACTGCAAAACCTGTCAAGTTTCATCTCCAACAGAGACTCTTCTCTGAATATACACTCCTGGAAATGGAAAAAAGAACACATTGACACCGGTGTGTCAGACCCACCATACTTGCTCCGGACACTGCGAGAGGGCTGTACAAGCAATGATCACACGCACGGCACAGCGGACACACCAGGAACCGCGGTGTTGGCCGTCGAATGGCGCTAGCTGCGCAGCATTTGTGCACCGCCGCCGTCAGTGTCAGCCAGTTTGCCGTGGCATACGGAGCTCCATCGCAGTCTTTAACACTGGTAGCATGCCGCGACAGCGTGGACGTGAACCGTATGTGCAGTTGACGGACTTTGAGCGAGGGCGTATAGTGGGCATGTGGGAGGCCGGGTGGACGTACCGCCGAATTGCTCAACACGTGGGGCGTGAGGTCTCCACAGTACATCGATGTTGTCGCCAGTGGTCGGCGGAAGGTGCACGTGCCCGTCGACCTGGGACCGGACCGCAGCGACGCACGGATGCACGCCAAGACCGTAGGATCCTACGCAGTGCCGTAGGGGACCGCACCGCCACTTCCCAGCAAATTAGGGACACTGTTGCTCCTGGGGTATCGGCGAGGACCATTCGCAACCGTCTCCATGAAGCTGGGCTACGGTCCCGCACACCGTTAGGCCGTCTTCCGCTCACGCCCCAACATCGTGCAGCCCGCCTCCAGTGGTGTCGCGACAGGCGTGAATGGAGGGACAAATGGAGACGTGTCGTCTTCAGCGATGAGAGTCGCTTCTGCCTTGGTGCCAATGATGGTCGTATGCGTGTTTGGCGCCGTGCAGGTGAGCGCCACAATCAGGACTGCATACGACCGAGGCACACAGGGCCAACACCCGGCATCATGGTGTGGGGAGCGATCTCCTACACTGGCCGTACACCACTGGTGATCGTCGAGGGGACACTGAATAGTGCATGGTACATCCAAACCGTCATCGAACCCATCGTTCTACCATTCCTAGACCAGCAAGGGAACTTGCTGTTCCAACAGGACAATGCACGTCCGCATGTATCCCGTGCCACCCAACGTGCTCTAGAAGGTGTAAGTCAACTACCCTGGCCACCAAGATCTCCGGATCTGTCCCCCATTGAGCATGTTTGGGACTGGATGAAGCGTCGTCTCACGCGGTCTGGACTCCGTCTTTAGCAGCACATCACAATGTAGAAAGTTCACAAACAAGCTAAAAATGTATGTAACAATTTTAGTGCATGACAAATTTAACCTTCTGCTCACATTTACACATCACAGTTTTAAGAAACAATTACAAACTTAGCATAGCCCATTCTAAAAGCCACTAATAATAACTGAAGACAGCTACAGACCCAAGGAACAAGCTGTGTTAATGCCTGAATCACGAAGTGCAATTGGCCTCGCACTTCATCTGATACACATAGGAGAGGCAAACAACAAATGTGTCAATTAACATTTATAAGACTCCACAAACTGTACCAAACATGAGCCCACAGGGTTTCACCTGTCCAGGCATTCTGTCTATTCAGTTAGTGTAGGATACATATATTGCAATACTTTTGTTTAGACAATGAAAACAATTTCTCCTGTCAAATGCCACACATCTGGTGGTAGGACTAAAACTGGTTGTATACAGATTTGCAAAGTATCAAGTTCCATGGTCTTATGGTTCTAAAAGTGTAATGATTCAAATGTTATGATGAAAGCCATATTTGCTGTAGTCAAGCAACAGATTGAAAGCCTTTAGAGTAGAGTTAAAAGCACTTCTTGCTGTGAAGTGTTTCTACAGTGCCAGTAAACACATTAGCTTGCAGAAATCTATGCACTCGTATACTTTTTAATCTGTCATCACGTGTAATATTCATGCTTTGTATGTGAGCACAAGAATGTTCCTGCTGTTGGTTTCCTGTTTTCTCTGATTCAGATGCAGCACAACACATCTCCTCAGAGTAGGAAATCAGTGGCAAGAAAGTTGTGATGGATAAGATGATGGCAGATAATTGTGTGTTTATATTGTTTAGAAGTGCAATATAATATGTTTATACTTTCTAGAAGTGTTTAACAAGTTTCAAGTTCTTATTATACAATTGATTTCACTATTTTTGAATGATGTTTGCTCCTTACGTGTTGTCTTCTTTCCAAATTATATATTGAGCTAGGTGGCTAAGGCAGTATGCAGTGGACCTGCATTCGAGAATTGTAGGTTTTCACCTGGCTATCCTGACTCAGGTTTCCCATGATTTTCCCAAGTTGTTATGGTGAATGCTGGGATGGTTCCTTCAGGGCCATGGCTGACTTCTTACCCTATTCTCACATAATCTTACCCTACTTTGTATATGTTTCTATATGCATATTATTTCCATAATGTATCCGACATGTCCCTTATTGCTGTGACAAATGGACAAAGGACGAACAAATTAATAAATAAAACTACTTTTTTAAATTTCTTTTACATTGGAATAGCCCATATCAATAACCTACATAAGTATTCTCTGATTAAAAATATTTTTAATATTCATTACAAGTACAGGAATTGTAAGAGGCAACCATTAATAAAGAGGAGTTTGTCTTGTTCTGAAAGTGAGTCAAAATTGAATTGCCTTCTAAGAAGCAGTATATAGTCTTCCTTCAAGCAATACCAGTAAAGTTAAGTGTGATTCCAGGTAAGTGAAGAAAGCTTGCAGTAAATTGTTCTGAGTGTTTTGTCCCAATTTGAGTGGGCCACTACAAGTGCTGCTAATAGGATATCCAATGGTAAGTCTGCATCAGCAACAAGATGGGGTACATATTTACGTGTTCTTTAGAAATCTACAGAACCAGCAACATCTTAAACTGAAAATTGGCTTAACAGATGCTATGTTTAATAAAATTGCAACAGTAGGTATCAATCACATAAAATCCACCACCATGAGATACCCAAAAAACTTACTGGACGATATTCTGTCGACTGGTTGCATATTGACTGCAAAAAAAATCTTCTGCACATTGGTGTCATATTTGTGCATTATCACACCAACAAGAACATAAAACAAGAATTACTTATGTGGACTTACTAACAGTTTCACTATTTGCTGGATGTACACTGTATACTACAAAAGCATAAAAAGAATCAGAAATGCATGATGAGCCAGAGTGCAGTATGAAAGACACTTATGGTGTTGGCAGCTTTTCCCTTGTATGCTACTGCTGGTACAGGTTCATGAGATGAATCGCAGGAACTCAACATGACAAATCATGACTGAGACGTACATTGAGGTATAATAAGATGTAGGTAGCCAATGTCCTCATTTGTAATTTCCTACAGTTCTTAAATTTCAGCACAATCAGAAATGAGACACACAACTAGGTTATCGCATTGACAACTGTATATCTCAAGTTACGCTACTCATGGCAACCTTATCTTTGTGTCAGGATTCATTGGCTCTGCTGACCCACAAGGGAATTATCACATCCCAACCGAATCAAAGCCTTGGGCTATACTGCAGATCAATCCAGCACATCAACCAGGCTTTTTGCTGTCACATTCCAACATAACCATGCCTCCAGCTTTGCTACAAGTCAGTTTGTGAACATATCTTGGTAATTTTAGTGACCAAAGATATATGAAAACCAATGCACAATCTTAAAATTAATAATAAACAGATCTGTAAAAGTTATTCTGGTGCTCTCCTTATTGAATACAAGTGTAATCAATCTGTATCTTCTGTCAAAAGAAAGCACCACATTCAGCAATTCTCATTGCCTATATTATACTATCACCCAAGTGGCTACCACCAATGTCAACGTATTGCTAAAAATCGGGTCGACAGAAGCGTCCGATCCCACGCATCGGCTTTGTGTTGTCGTGTGTGACGTCATGATGGCACGGAGTTTGGTTTGAGTGTGGCTGTCTCCAGTTCTGTTTTATCTTATTTTATTTACTTTTCTGATCTGTTCGTTCTACCTCGTGAGATTTTTTTTTTTTTAATTTAAAAACACTTATTACTTATTTTAATTATCTGTTTCCTCCAATTTCTGTTTTAGTTTATTATATTTATCTTTCTGATCTGTTCGTTCTATCCCGTGAGATTTTTTTTTGAAAAGACAAAAAACACTAATCAGCTACTGAAGCATCTTTATCTTCTATGGGTTGCAGGGGTTACGACCCCTGGGGAGGTGGGTGGGTATTCATGCATGGCTGTCTTCACTTACACGTTGTAGCTACACAAGGCGTCTAAATTTGTTTATATTTAGTTTGCCCCCCACCCAAAACACCCCATTTCCCGCGCTTGTCCCGTTAGTGTCATTAGGCTTCTTGTGGAAAGTGTGTGTGTTTGTTTTTGTTTCCGCCATATTTGTGATGTCATGGGTCAAAGCAGACGGGCGGGATCGGACGCTTCCGTATTTCCCTAAAATCTACAGACAATGTAAGATTCGCCAACAATGTAAGTGCACTTTAACCCTCTTCATTTTATACCACAAAAAGAATAATACAAATTACACCACTGGCTGATACAACAAAATTTATCTTTTGTAGTATAGGGTATGTCATGTTGTATTTGACTTCAGCTCCATACCACTACATTACAATCAATAAGATTGTGGTTTCATTTAACTAATTCCTTAATAATTAATTTGTTATAAAATGACTGGCAAGTTAAAGAAGCTGTAAAGTTAACTATATTAATTTCAGGAGTAACTTGAAAAATGGTTCTTACAGACTGTATCCATTCTCTATATTCATTGTTTCCAAAACACTTTTTTGCGTAAAGGCTGCATAAGTAAGTGGATACGCCTTTTGGCAACCAAGTGTCAGACCAATTTTGCATTGAAATAAAGCACCCAAAGAATTGCTCTGCTATAGCCTGTGCCATAGCCTTACGGGTAATATATGTTTGATCTATGATTGCAGGTGAATGAAGTAAATTTGTACTGAAATAAAGGAAAAACGAGAGAATGTTAATTCACATTCAGTGATAAGGTATGTAAACATATTGCACACAAGGGAAACCAAAAACTTTGTGATTTTAGTATATTAACTGAACATTACCTCAATATACTCATCGTAGCATACGCAGAAACATCTTGATCAACTTCATCAACAAACACTTGCTTGTAACATGAATATGGGTAACGATTAGCCAGTGTTTCCTCATAAAATTCAAATGCTTCATGCATGTATCTTGCTGAAACTTTCAGCGAGGGCATTAGCTGAGGTAAACAGAAGTGTGTAACCTCATGCATGTAGGGGTCAACAAATATTTCAAATGGCCTGAAAAACAGATTATTATTATTATTTTACATGTCACTGTCAGAGGTATTTAGGCTCTGTTTTATAGCTTTGAACATTTGCTTGTTAATTGTTTCCATAAACTTGAATTCAGTGTTATAACACACAAAGAGTCAAGGAATTTACAAGCAATCAGAGAAAAAATAAGTGAACGGCAATAATGACTACTAATTACAGGCCTTCTTACTGCTCACAGATCATATGTCATATTGAAATATAAGAAACTGTTTCACTGTGAAAGAACTCTATTACTGATTAAGGAGTAAACGTGTATCGTATCTGTGACATAATGTCTTTGGGAACCATGAGCACTTTAACTAAAATGGAAAAAAAGACACCATCTGGGTCACTTACAGTGTTCCATTTCAACTGCGGGTTTCAACTTGTAATAATACACATCATCTTCAAATTCAAGTAACTGTCACTGCCAAATGCAGCATGTTAGGATTCAGAGGAAAAAAATTGTAAATCCTTGACCTGCCAACAAGCTGAGAATAGTTATATGGATTTGTAGATGTCAAATATTATGGGTTGGAAACAGAAATTTAAATAAAACATAACAAACGACCCAGACAATGTTCTTTTTCACATAATGTATATCATTAATGCAATATAAATCACATCACACCCCAGCATAAAAGGATACAGTGGAAAATGTGACATGACAGTGCTGCGTACAGATGAATGGCCTTCTCAAAATATACAAATAAACTAACTAGATATAACAAGACACTACAGAGAAGATATATTACATCAACTTTCATCTTTTTATGTACGGTTTACATACCCAACAGCAAGTGCAATGTTCGGTGCACAAGCTGGAGTGGACAGTACATAGTGAAATGTCTTCCTCCGCATGTCTGGTGTGTATACAACTTCAATAAGATCACCGCATGATACTGCAGTCATACTTTCATCAACTGTGAATTCTAGTTTCCAAGTGCAAGGTTCTGCATAACTATCAACACAGGGAAACCACAGACGGGATGAATTCTCATGTCCATATGTGAACATATGAGCTGCTCGCTAAGAAACAAACAAATTAATGATAGACATATGTCAAAAGTGTATCCTATAATTCTATTTCATGAACTAGAGTTTCATTGCTTAGAAAATATTTTGAAGTGGTCTTTTAAATAACTGACCTCTGCCAATGTTCCTTCAGTGTCTGGGATGACGAAATGTACTCCACCCTGTGGCTGTTCCAGAGAAAACTCAATGCCAACCCTAAGGCCTCTCCCTTCACCAACCAACTGACTAGCCTCTGGAGGGATACTTATAATAAGTTCACCTGCATTGTTATCAGGATCAATCTGTTGTGCAGCTGCCAGGTGAGCAGTAGAAAAATATTCCAGGCTTCTCCTGTAACATCAGTGCAGTAAATTAGTGTGTGTGAAACGAACATAGTGAACTGGAGGTATAAAGGAGGGCACACTTACTGCTTAGAATCCCCCTGACAAATATCCAAAAATGGATCAAAATACTGGAAAGGGGCTTCAAAGGAATCGTTCAAGAGGACGCGATAAATGCGACATTGTTTTGCATTCAGTTTAATATGCTTTAAATTATCTTTCGATGGAACTATGGTCAGTTCCGAAAATCCCTGTACAACAACAAACAACACTGTTATTGGAGTTTAAGTATACTGAATTGATATTCATAAGTCATTTATTTTTTCGTACTTACAATTATACTTTGTCTCTGAAAGTTGATACCTGTAAGGCTAACAATTTGATGAGCTGTAAAGGTAAAAATAAGATTATCTACAGTGTTCCACCGGAAGTAATATTGCTGTATGTAAGGGCACTCGTAAAGTATACTTATAATTTGAATGGTCTTGATTTGTCGGCTGTCTTTTCTTTCTTCATTGCAACTGTTACGCTTTAAAACCTACCGTATTACAACATTGTACTGTCAACACCTTGTTTGTAAACAAACCCCCACCGTCAACGATCTGCCATTACCAGTCAGCAGTCAACATCTTTGGAAAGCGCATTCTAGCCTTTTAGAGAGAAAGATATCGGGGGGGGGGGGGGATTTGACCAAAGAGGAAAACACTCATTTCACAGGACTCCAGGCAAATGAAATGATAATTAAATGGACACCCTAGCTGCAAACAGGCGTTATAAGCAGGAGATCCCGGGTTCGAGTCCCGGTCGGGGCACACATTTTCAACATGTCCCCAATGAAGTACATCAACACCTGTTTGCAGCTAGGGTGTCCATTTAATTATCATTTCATTTCTAGCAAAGCTGCATGGTCATCCACCGTAACTGTTCTTCCGGGAACAGATACTACCGTCATATATACTCCAGGCAAACGTGATATATTGTTGTCAAACGTTGTATCGACATGGTCGTGTAGTATCGAAGACGGAAGGAGCATTCTATCGACTTTCGTGATCGTACGGTTCATAACACGTGAGACGAACATTGACGTACAAAACAATAACATTCGCCCCAGTTATAAAGAAAACGAGATTTCGCTTTTTCGTTATTGGAGGATACGTTAACCTCGATGTCAAGTTGTTTACAAGTATATAAAGTTCTGCATCCATCACTGGACTGGGTTGTGGATATGGAGAAGACTTAGAATCGTTTGCAATAATTAATTCCGAAACCTACTGAAAAAGTGGTACAATGATTTTACCTAATAGGCCTATGTCTTCATCAACCTCGAATATGGGACGACTTGCTGATTTTCAAGCAAAAAACAAGCTCAAGCCATGTAACCTTTTAACATATATATTGAACATTGTTCATTAATCTGTTTCGACAAGGTAAGTTTAATTTAAGAAACCCCGAAATTAGTTTCAGGTATTGGACTGTAATTAAAAAGAGTAGATAGCCGTTCTAGCAGACGAATTAAAGTGGTAGCCCATTTGACTCACTTTCTGTAAATAAATGTTGTTTCAAAACACCATCGCATTGTGTACCTCTAGAAAACGAGTTGGTTTTGATAGAATTTGTTGTAATAAAATGTCGAAAAACGTCATATTGGTGGTTATAGATGTCCTTCAATTGGAGAAATGCTTGTTTCGGAAAGAAGGGCACTAAAAGAACTGCGGTAGCTCCTAAATTTTCTTTTATAGTTTGCAGATGGTTGAGACTACCTTTTAATTCTAGAACACTATGTGGCGAACAGCGTAGGGAAGCGCTCGCTCCTCCTCAGTCGCTTCTCACGCCTTGCGCACGCACGTGACGTGCAGTTTTCCCGTGGAGGTATTTTATAGATCCATAAGTTTTCCGCACTCGGCATCACGCTGTTTCACTTCCCATCACACGGCACTCACCCACTGACTACGAAACTTTCCAGGTGAAAATAAACGATCTTGATGAAACGTTGTTGGTGTGTTTAGCGGTCAAATAATGCATCACGTATTTTTTAGTTTTTGTTCAATTTTACTTTTAAGGGGTAAAACATACCCTGAAAAGTAATTTGACCTATTAACTTTAGAGTGAATATCGTCGAAACTATGAAATATAAAAAATGTGTCTCATGTAAAAGCTGAAATGCAGTTAATGCTCCTGAAACCTGTATTATCAACTTTCATAAGAATTTGAAATTTTCTAAATACCCCATTACCATTAATTAATTTTGAAAAACGAAAACTTTTTGTTATAACATGAATCAAGGGAGGTTTCACGCCACTTCTTTTAATGTGTAATAAAGCTGGTTTCTAGAATACCATTTTTGGAAGATAATCTGAATACAGTGTACTATTTGAGTATTTTCTAATTAATATTTGTACATATGCATTATTATTCTAATTATTCATTTACCTATTTTTGTTTTATGTTTTAATTTGATATTTTACGTTTTAAATTCATGAGTTTTATACTTTTTAGTTTTTGTTTTCGCTTATGTGTATTCTGTTAAATGGAAACAATAAGTAATTCATTATTATGATTCAGAATCATTATAATAATGATTATAGTTAAAGAAATCCTGAAAACATGACGTTCTTTTTACACCATGCACATAAAATAAACACAATTTCTTCACATAATACACATGATAGACAGCATGACATAAAATAAAATTCAGCAGCGTTCGGGAACCGTGGCGAGAGGTTCTCTAAATATCCTGATTTGCATCATACGTATATCACTATGCTGGAAAACCTTAGTGAAGGGAACTGGATATGTACTAATGACTGCAGGATGATTATATTGTTTCTCATGTTAAGGTTTACAACACAATCATTCAGCAGAACTACATCTGAAAAAACTTTTTGCAAAGTATATCCAACACCATAAGCCATATATGTCCAATGACCGTAGCTGTCCTGTCGAGCTTTTTGGGATTACCAGGTAAACAAGTTCCTTGTCCTCAGGTATGACAGTCAAAACTGTTTTTTTTTAACACTGATCCTTTTCAAACTATTAAAATAAGCTAATGTAAAGCTTGGACCAAGAATTCTCGATTGACTTTTTGAAACCCTAAATGTTGTTCTGACGACATCAAAATCTGGTAAACTAACATTGGACCATGTCAAAAGATATTTGACAGAAATTTTCTTTCCAAGTGCGAGAGAAAATTTTTTATTATTTTTAGATTCTTGGGGCGGTCAAGTGACACTGGACAGAAAAATGGCTCTGAGCACTATGGGACTCAACTGCTGTGGTCATTAGTCCCCTAGAACTTAGAACTACTTAAACCTAACTAACCTAAGGACATCACACACACCCATGCCCGAGGCAGGATTCGAACCTGCGACCGTAGCAGCCGCACGGTTCCGGACTGCGCGCCTAGAACCGCGAGACCACCGCGGCCGGCACACTGGACAGAAACGAAAAAATATGTATTGCAGTATTTTGACTCCTCTACATACCTACCAAGTTTCAATTCATTTATTTACACCTGGTAATGTTCCCTTGTGAGTGTGGGCCAACAGGCACATACTCTGCCGAACTGAGAAGAGCACAAGCCTTTGTAGGTGGTTGTAAAATTACTTTGAGATGATGTTTCCTTACGATTCTGCAGAACAAAGAGCCAATGGAACATGTCCTGCACTTACGAGAGCTCCACCTCAGAAGTAAAACATTTCCTCCGTGGAAAGGGCTGCACTACACAAACTACGAGAAGATCCTCACATGGTGTTGCTTCCAGTAGATAAGCGAAAGACCACTGTGCTTTTACCACATGAGATCTGCAACCAGAAGATTTACAGCTTGTTGAAAGAACCAGCATACTGGAAGATTGTGAAAGACCCCACAAGGAGAATGGAAGGAAAGATGTTATTGTTGCTGATTCTTGTTCCCTTCTGCAAGAAGTTGTGAAAAGATTAAGACCTCACAGCTCTGTTCCACCAAGGTTACATGATATTCAGAAGATTCACAAAGAAGATCATCCATTACACCCTATTATGAGCAATGACAGCACTCTTACCTGGACATCTTGCTTCTTTACTGAGTCCTTATGGGTGAAAGTGCTCACGTCATATCCAAACCCTGGTGATATTATTAACAGACTGGAGTCACTTTGACTCAGTGAGACCAACTTATTAGTAAGATGTGGTGTCGTCTCACTCAGGGTCGGTCTTAACCATCCAGGCGCCCTGGGCAAGTCACTTCTTGGGCGCCCTTTATTATATAATAATATGTGTAATGAAAAATACTTACGGTATTTTGAATTGATACCATATTTTTATTGCTTTATTATAACTAAGCAATGAGCTTACATTGTGTTTTAGTCATCTGGAAACAATGTAATGAAAAACAAATATAAAAAAACAGCTAAAACTTTACTTTTCTAGTTTTCTTGTCAGCAAAGTCTCTGATGAGATTAGCAAAATCTACATTTTCTGCTAGTCCATTTTCAGTGGATTGTGAGGCCAAACTGGTCCATCTTGTTTGAGACATTGTGGATTGCAAGCATATTTTTATAAATTTCAGTTTGGAAAAACTGCACTTCCAACTTGCAGCAATCACCGATATTGTTAACAAAATATGTAACATTATCAGGTGTTGAGATATAATTCTTGGAGATTACGCTTTTTGATAAAGTTTAAGGCTTCAAAAGGCATTGCCTGATTGTCTTTGGGATAGTGTTACAAGCTTAAATTTTCGTTGGACAACAAATCGCCATCAGTAGATGATTCCAAGTTGACAGTTAACTTTTCTTGTAATTTAGAATAACGTTGCATTAGCTCTTCTTTATTTCGATTTTTTATAGTAACCAAGGAACTCCTAGTTGCAGAAAAATCTTGCATCTGTTCCAGTGCATCTGTTCAAGAGCATTAGAAAACTCTAATTCAAATTTATTTTTTGGGTCAATTATTTGATCATCAACAGCCTCTAAACCCAGTCTGTGTTTAATACATCTTAGTCGCATTTGTGGTTTAAATAACGGCTGTGTATCAAGATCCGATGCTACTTTAGTTGCTGTTACAATAGCTTGTTCGAAATCTGTTTGTTTGCACGTTTCCAAATGAGAGCAACATTTATCAAGGATTTCGATAAACTCGATAAAATTCATTTCAGGCGACTGACTTGCTTTGCTCACAATGTTAATTTGAAACAGAACATCATAGCATGTCACAAGAGAAACAATGAAGCTGAAGTCTTTTAATTGTCCTCCTAAAGTTATCACTTCATGTGACATCACAGCATCACCTTGTTTGGTAACACTGCCCAAGGAAACTAAAGAATCTTGCATTTCACATAATTGATAGCAAACCATTTTGATGCTTTTAATTCGAGCTTCCCAGTGGGTTTCACTTAAATGTTTCAGGGTGAATATTTTCAAATTGCTAGTCAGAATTTGCCATATGTTTACCCATTTTGCAAGTAAATCAAACACTTTTTGTAACATTTCAAACAGGGTCATATATTTTACTGATAATTTTGCCGCATCATGTAATACCAAGTTATAGCTATTGCATCCACATGGTACAAAAAAAAGCTAGTGGATTTAACTGCATAATTCTGTTCTGAAGGCCTTCATTTCTCCCCTTCATGTCCACACCATTATCGTAACTATATCCTCTGCAGTCATTAATGTTAAGATCTAAATCACTCAATGTTTTTAAAATGTTTTCTGTGAGACCTGCACCAGTTGTATCATCCACTTCCAAAAAAGAAATAAAATATTCTTTTATAGTTATCCAATCCTCTGTTATGTTGGCAGATCTTATAGTTATTGAAAGTTGATCGTTGTGGCACATATTAGGAACACAATCAGCTATGATTTCTCAGTACTTTGAACCCTACATACAGGATAGTATTGCAGATGTAACTTTCGGTGTCATGAGTGCTATTAATTCATTTTGTATATTTGTGTCGCAGTGATGGTCAGCCAAGTCACCATTCACTGCCAATTTCACAAGCACCTCCATGACCCGATCAAATTTTGCCAATTATTGTACAAGGCCTAAAAATTTTCCATTATTTGGGGTAAATAATTTATACAAAATCCTCTGAATGCCATATTATTTTCAGCCAAAGTCAAGGTTATATGCATCCATTTTTGAAACACATTGTTCCATCATAAATTTTCTTAATTTGCTTTTGTTCTTCCTTGTCAATAGTTAATCCAGCTTTAAACCTGGTTTCAGATTTAGCCCTTATGTAAATGCGTTTTCAAAGCTACACTTAAATATTTCCAATTTTTGAAACTCTCAGTGGTAGTGAAATTAGCTGTTGACTTTAAGTGAAATAGTCGACAACAAAACCAAAAGATTCTATTGTTTGATACTGAATAAGCCACCATCATCTGATAGTTTCTTTGTTTTCTTGTGTAATCTGTTGAAAAGAAATGACGCCCATTTTCATCTTAGATATACTTGTGAGAATTACATGTAATCTATATCTCTCACATTAAGTGCTTTTGGCATGTACCTACATCAGAAACATTATATTCTTTTATTCCATGTAAGTTGATACTTTCATCAACTACAGAAGTCACATATTCATTTTGACTTGGAGAAATATCAGAGAGTTCAGCAACGATTTAATCAGCTGGTCAATTTGATTATCTTGAATACATAATTGTATATTTTTAGTGCCTAATTGTTCAGAATCTAAAGAAATATAGGTTGACACATGAACTTCTGATTCAGTATCTGAAATACTTGCCTTAGAATCTCCTTTATGGTATTTATGAGTGCTCATGTGTTTTTTTTTTAGTTTCTTCTAAAACTTTTTTCTTTTTCAGCTTCTCTGTTCAGATATTCTGAACCAGAAAGCCATTTTTAATTATTTTCCTCTCTCCTGGCATGATTTAACAATCTGGCAAATTATTGAGGAGTAGGCACTGCTCTATTTCACGACCACAGTATTACATGTATAACAAATAAAGAAAACAACCTATCAGTACATGCAACTAGAAAAAAATGAACGAAAAGTCAAAACTGTTGTTCTGAGTTACCAAAAAATTAAAATATTGTTGCAGTCGTTTCAGTCACTATTACTCACCCATGATACTGTGACCCCTGCTTCCGACAGTTACTGACTATTACTGAGTGTAAATCATAGCACTACCAACATGTGCAATTTAACAATGTGTTGTACATATTCTTTCATTGTGACTGTCAATGAGTGAACATAAGTGAAATTCTCATGACTCCTCAAACACCATATAGTAAGCCAGTGATCCATCCACCCAGCTAGCCATGCGGTCTAATGTGCTGGTTCCCGAGGGGGAAGGCGTGCTGGTCCCTGGCACGAATCCGCCCTGCGGATTAGTGTCAAGGTCCAGTGGATGATTTTTAAGGCGGTTTTCCATCTGCCTTGGCGAATGCAGGTTGGTTCCCCTTATTCCGCCTCAGTTACACTATGTCGGCGATTGCTGTGCAAATACTGTCTCCACATATGTGTACACTGTAATTACTTTATCACGCAAACATTGTGGTTACACTCGTCTGGCATGAGACATTCCCGGGGGTGTGAGGGCGGCTCTGGGGAGGGGGGTCCAGTGGGGACCGAACCGCACAATAACCCTGGGTTTGGTGTGGGGTGGCGGTGAGTTGGGTGGACTGCTGTGGCCTGTTGTGGGGTTGTGAACCACTGAGGGCTATGGCGGGACGAAGCCTCTCCGTCATTTCTAGGTCCCCGGTTCAATACAATACAAGCCAGTGGTCCACAGTGAGACGTGAAAAATAATTCTGAATGTGTATGAGCTGTGCAAAGAAGAAAGAACTTAAATAACTTATACTATCCTTTGGAGCAATCTGTGAAGCGTACTGCAACATACACAGTATTCGGTCATTTATTCGAAATAATCCTGGAAAATCCCCCAGAAATACTGGGAGGAAAAGATGAGCATTTATTCAATATAATCATTGGACTCTGACTGATACCTTCCTCCATAGTACAAATTACATATTAAAGTTTAGTTACTGACACTAAACTAGGCAAGCACTGTGCTGTCATAGTTGCATATCTGAATTATTTAGCTTAGTGAAAAGAGTATTGTCAAGCAACCACTGTTTTAATTATTATTACGAGTAATATAAGATATCTTTTTGAGAGTGAGTTGTCGGCACTGACAATAGCCCGCTTCCCCACACTTTTGTGTCTGCGTGTTTGCCCCAGCCCTGAGTTTACTATTCCCTGGTGCTTCATGGCAATGGGCCAGGTTTTCGTGGCTGAGTAGTACACATTATTATTTTTTGAAAAGTAATAAAATAAACTATTTA
The DNA here is from genome assembly GCF_023898315.1 of Schistocerca nitens. NCBI lineage: Eukaryota > Metazoa > Arthropoda > Insecta > Orthoptera > Acrididae > Schistocerca > Schistocerca nitens. Next base: position 450,668,704 of record NC_064614.1, read on the forward strand.
CGTGGCCTGTTCAAAAATTTTCTGGACCATGTCCACAAAATTGTTTCACGCTCACCTTTACTCATTCTGGATGGTCTCCTTTGAAATACTCTCTTCCACAAGTCATATGCTGCTCCCAACGCCGTTTCCACTTCCGGAAGCAGTCTTGATACTACACCTGATGGATCTCGCGAAGCGTCGTCCGCGAGTCTTCTTTTAACTTGTCTGTCGTTGCATACCTTTGTCCTTTCAACGTGGGTTTCAACTATGAAAATAAAAAAAGTCTGAATGGGTCAGGTCTGGAGAGTATGAAGGATAAGGCAGCACAGTAATTTCGTTTTTTGTGCAATAGTTATGCACCAACAGGGGTGAATGTGCTGGTGTGTTATCGTGATGCAAGAGTCACAAATTGTCTCGCCACATTTCAGGCCGTTTCCTTCTTACATTTTCTCGCAGGAGTCGCAACACGTCCCAATAGTACCACCGACTAACAGTTTGTCCCTATGGCACGAATTCATGATGAACTAATCCTTCAAAGTCAAAGAAAACTATTTACATGGCTTTGACATTTGACATGACTTGACGAGTTTTTTTTTTGGTCTTGGAGAAAGTTTCCCGACACACTCTGACGATGGAACCTTGGTCTCAACATTATAGCCGTAGACTCACATTTCACCACCAGTTACGATTCTTTTAAGAAACATCTCGTTCCCGTTTGCGCGATCCAACAGCTCTTCATAGATTGGGAGGTGAAAGTCTTTCTGGTCTTCACTCATGAGCCGTGGGACAAACTTGGAAGCAACCTGATACGCTCCAAGATGATGTGTCAGGATTTCAACTGAAATGTTACATTCTTCTGCAATCTCTCCGACAGTCAGTCTTTGACTGGCACACACAATATTGTTGACATTCCTGACATGAGCATCGTCGGTAGGAGTCAAAGGGCTTCCTGAACGAGGGTCATATTTAACTTCTGTCCAGCCATTTTAGTAGGAGGGTAACATGGTTTCTGGCATACTTTTGATATCAAATTAATTAAAGTGATCAGTTAATTAACCCTACCTACTGTTGATGTCATGGGTTTTCCACCACAACCACCTCTCTGGGTAATCCCCTCCCCTTCCTCCAGCCAGAAAGAAATATGGCGGGAAAACTCGCTCAGTCTGTGTTGGTCATTGGACTGGGAGGATCCCATGATAGTAGGCTAATGTAGAGTGCGTAAGGCAGTTTAAACAATTTTCAGGGTTGATACTGTTTATTTACAGCGCATAATCTTGTTTATTTAAACAATTTACATATTTATTTCTAAAATCACGATATACCTCGAAATTGATGCTAATAATGGAATATTGTTTAACCAATGTGCTGGATACTGTATATTGTTTGAACAATATAGACAATGTGTGGAATATTGTTTATTTAAACAATGGCAGCAATTTTTTTACACCAATAGCGAAAGGAATACTGTCATGAAACACTCACCACACCATAAGCTCGCGCTAAATGTATATAGCGATCATATCTCCCCATCCGTCGCATAGGGCAGCAGCAGACCTGATGCCAAGCTGCCTTCCAGCCCGGCACACTTCGAGTGCTTGTGTGGGAAATATCACAACCTTTCTTTGTGACACATTTAGCACGCTTTTTGCTGGAAATACTCCAGCCTTCCTCCCTGGCACACTTCCTTTCTGGCACACTTCACGCGCTTTTTCGGGAAATATCCCAATCTTCCCTTTGCCGTTGAACATGAATTGCTTCAGGAGTTATTAAGTCTAGTGCTTAAACAATTTAGGCAGTGTGTGGAATACTGTCACACACATACCTTGAAGATTTCTCAAAACTCAGCAAATGTTGCTTTAAAAGATGTGCCACAGGGAATGTTAATCAAACAATTCGCATTAGTAAATGAATATATCACAAAACGACTCGAAATACACTTGCACAGAAAACACTGTGACAGCAGTAGTTGGAATATTTAACAATGTTGAGCTTCACACCGTTTATAAATTGAATCTGGCGCTCCAATACACTTGCACAGTAGTTTGCTTCATGAAATATTAATGCAGGGATGGATTTCACGAATTTAATACGTCACGAGTACCCCAAATAAAAAGGTCGACACTGCTGCGCACATTCGTCGAGTTTAAAGGGTGTAATTACAGTTAAAAAGTTCTCACATCTTTTGTTTATGTTACGCATGTTTCTGCATGAAACTCGATGTTTCACAGAGGAGAAAGAACTGATACCCTCAGCCAAGTCACAGACCCCTGCTAACTCTTTCGAAATCGTATCACGTTCCGACTGCGCTGTTCTATTCTCAGAAGACTGTCTAGTCCCTCATTTGTCACTGGCTATGCAGAGAGCCAACACAACGAGAACAATAGCACACTAACTTCAGAAGAAAATTCGTAACCATGCAGTATATGCAGACTCCACAAAGAAATTCAGAAGCATAATACCATAAATCCATCGATATCGAATATCTCCCTGTACATGCACTAATCTTCTTTACCGTATTCCTATGACAATGTAATGGTGTCCAAGTCTTCGTTGACAGCACTGTGTCTGTCTCGCTCTTCGTTATTTCTATAAAATCCAACGGAGTAAAATTACGAACTATAAAAACTGGGCAAACGTCACCTGGTAGAGAACTTAATAAGATTGTACTGCTTCTCTCTTTTCGAATCCATCGAAAACAAATACCCTCTACGTGTTGACATTGATCATATGTGGTGACCTCATAAACACGTATTGGTCCACTGGGGCAGACGTTCAGAGATCGAAGTTGCGTAAACGGACTGGTGTGAAGTTTTATCGTCTGTACCGGAGGCAGACCCTACCCACAGACAATCAATCAAAGGGAAGGGCTCTTGTGTTGTTCTTTCATAAACAGTTTGATACATTGTTTCTTGGTGTGACACAATGAACCAGTGTATGACTATAGCTGCTTACGCAGCCATACTTTTAGTTTTCTGCCATGACATCTTTTCTGTGTCAGGGGCTAAACTGATATTAACACGTTTCAATTCACTGGTTCTCAGAGAAACTCGACATCGCAAGGTGTAAACTATGATACTCCCACAACACACAAGATGGTTGAAATAAAAGGCAGAAACGCAGTTTTTTATTGACTAAAATGTGAATGACATGGTAACATATGGAAACTGAAAGTGTTTTCGGCATTGTGGAACGTTTCCAAACATCGGTCCAAAGATGATGGAATCTCATCTTTCACAGTAATGGGGTAGCAGAAGTCTCGGCGTTTCGTTTAAGAAGAGATCCAGAGCATTGATTCCTCATACTGGTGCTGCATATTGCACCCAGATAAATGATCACGGTTTCAGTGTCCTAGGTGGTAGCCATCATAACCTCCAAATTCTGGGACACTGCACCTTTCATTTTTATGACTTACAATGCATAATCGCACGTGGAACAAGGGGTACTGTACATGTGTCAATCCCACCGGTGGAGGAGTGGAATGATTTTCATATAACCAGGCGAGCATGTAAGTACTCTTATCCCTCCACATTTTTTGTCGTGTTTTCAGCAATTTTACGAATTTTCCATCAATTTCCGTAATATACCAGGTTTTGCATAATTTCACCGCACCACTGCCGACGAGTTGTCAAGTCAACAAAACGTGTCATCGCGTGGATCTCGTTATGCTATCAGCCAATGACATTGCGGCACGGTTCCCAACTTCTGTATCATTGCTAATCACCCCCCTCCATTACTTTGCGAGGGTCATATACATGTGGACATATGGCAAACCTATTACACTGCGTATATCACATGACAAAATACAATTTCTTGGTGTAGGAAATAGCCATCAGCAGAGAGGAGGTGCAAACATTACGTCCCTTTGCCAAAAGGCTTTATAAACTCGGTAAGATTTTATTACGATTTGCCTTCTCCCCCCTAAAGTACTCGTAGGATAAAGTCGGAGTTTGAAAGATCTAGTACTCTGACCCCTGTTTCGAAACGAGCCATCCTTCGGTCTCCAGATTTCACCATGAGTGCTGTGTCATACCTGATCTCTCTAGATTAGTGTGTGATGAGGAGATTAGCACTCCTTATTAGTGTATGGCAGATAAGAGTCCGATACATTTGCGACTGTTGTGGTGATATAACAGACGTTTAAGAAGAAGAAGCAGAAATGTATGACTGATGCACGATGGAGCTCAAGGGAGAAGCAATTTGAAACATTTTACGTAAGTCACGTGTGCTGTCAATCCTGTAGTATTGTTGGTATGACAATACCAAGAAGGTACTGGAGAGCTCCGTCTCTTCCACACACAACAACTGTCATGAAAATGTATACAAAGCGTTTGCAGTACGTTACGAGCCCCTGTCACTGACAGGATCACTGCAGTTATGAAATTGAAGACTCGATTTATGGACGGAGCGCTCAGTAAATCGATCCATTCTATAGGTGCCACCGTGTCTCGGATTGCCCGGCCCCTCCTGCCAGAGGTACGAGTCCTCCCTCGGGCATGGGTGTGTGTGTGTGCTGTTCGTAGCCTAAGTTAGTTTAAGTAGTATGGAAGTCTAGGGACCGATGACCTCAGCAGTTTGGTCCCTTAGGGATTCACACACATAGTTGCCATGGTTGAATGTCGGAAACACATTCGTAGGGCAACAGGGAACTGACACCCCACCTCACCTGTTCGGAAGAGCCTTGTGGTAGCCCGCACCTTAATCCGGAAATGTCCACTCATTCCGCTCGCGCCACGCTGCAGATCGTGGCCAACAAACAGGTCAATGTGCTTCGCTATATCGACTCAACTTTCTCTCTACACTTTGAAGAACTGTTCAGACCTCATACAGGTAAGAAATGGGGTTGCTATACTTTCGACTACCTGATTTCGACTACTTTTCCAGCGCACCCAACTATCCGCTTACTGCTGATTTGCACTACAACCGTGCAAAATACGCATATGAATTATCTGTTTATGGATTTATGGCAAGGGAAAGTGCTTTTACAAAGCAGCGTGTAGTTACGTGTGCTGGAAAAGTAGTCGAAACTAGGTAGTAGAAACTATAGTAACCTTCGTTTCTTACTTAAAAGTGGCGAAAAGTAGGTAGCCAAAGGTATAGAAGCGCCTTTTCGTACTTACATGAATTGTTTCAATGTTCGACAGAGAACTATACGTGAATTTCAGAATTATTACGTGATTTTTGTTGAAGATAGTGACATTGCACATAATATTCAGTATTAGTTAGACACTGACAAAAGAATACAATTTCCTGAAGCATATACATTTGAGCCATACCATATGCACTGCAGTATGTAACTTCATGCATGCATATTCGGGGCTTGCGTTGTAATTTGTTAATCCGTGAAAAAAAGTGAGTGCAGTAGTTTTCGAGATTTAACTTGACGAGTTTGTAGCAGTTTCCGAGACAAGAAAATTTCACTGGAGTCAAAATTAACTAAACTGTAGTCTTAATTAAAACATTAATAATAGATTTTGGTATACAGAGACTCATTACCATACAGGCATTTCAGTTACTAAACACAATCATGTACTCATTTAGTGCTGAATCCTCTGCATTGTCAGTCCGCATCATTATGAGGACGTCATCTGTCTCGTTAGATATGTTGTCCAATCTTGCAGACAAGAGCAACACTCTGTATTACATCAGACCTCAAAATTACAATTACATCTACAGATGAAAGCTGTTATTTGTATACCACACACACACACACACACACACACACACACACACACACATACATACACAAACACCTTGAAAGAATGGAAATTCTTCTGTATCTGCATTTGAGAGGGTATCCCGCCATGTACTAACACCACCACCTCACATAAGTAAATCACGCTTGGTCTGCATGGAACTGGAAAAGAAGATGAACGAATAACAGTCAACTTCATCGACCTACATAGGTATGTATACGTGTTGCTGCTTTTATGCGAATAATTACAATATCTCCTCCAGTCAATATTCGGGGCCATGACCACTAGGTGACTCCACAAATCCAACTGAAATGGACTGTTTTGATTTGTAGGAGTGTGCCTCAGAAGATGTTGTCATTTGCTAACAGGTCTGGAAAATCAACTACAAGAGCTATTGTATGAAAGTGTCTGTCTATCCCAGGGGAGGTTAGCCCTCGACGGAAATGGTAAGCTGGTATCTCGGCCATGAGCCTGTCGGCGAGAAACCTGAGACAGAAGCCAACAGACGAAGTCCCCCACCGAGTCAGATCCTTTGACACGCTCAGTAAATGAAAAAAGAGCCGATAGACACTAATGTTGGGGCCTTGCACCCACCTACCTCTGATTTATAATGAGCAAAATTGCTTTGATACCTTCCCAGACGATCTCTTGATCGAAAATACGTGTGTTATGTCACTCTCGTTTTCCATTGCTCTGTTTGCTAGTGGAGCTGGATGAGATTCGTCAAAACCAACACTCCTCCTACCACTACTACTAAGCACGGTCTACACTGGAAGTGTGACAGTTGGTGTGAACATTCCCGACTTAAAAGGTGTATAAAACTCACCAATTTCCTAAGAGAGAGAATATTAACTTTCCGTCTTAAAAAGTGGCTTCGTTCTAGTTGCTTTATAAACGATACATTCATAGTGTGAATCAGCTCGGTCACCTCCTACGACACCTGCCTAAAAATTTATTATGGTGGTAGAAAAGGACCAGCAACTACCCATTCTAGACGCGGTGGTTATCTGTGCAAGCTGTCAAACCTTCACCCAAGTCAGGAAAGCTTACAAGCTATATTCTCTCTGCATACAGTTTTAACCTTTTACCTGTAAACTACGTGGAAGTTCTTAACACTGGTGCCAACAAATACAACACAAGTACTACATTAAAGCAAGAGAAACATATTTTCCCACTCTAGGACGTTGTTCCCCATAATACCATCTAATACAGATGTCATTGAATTAGGACTGGTACCCAAAAGCACTGTTATACTGCAAGTCTTAAGAAAAAGAATCAGTGTGTCGAGCAGGCTTAAACCATTCCCCATCAAACAAATAGTCCACCCTTTAAGCGCACGCTGAAGAAAATAGAAAACGGATCAGGCCGAGGTCAAGAAACAAAAACTTGGGTATTTAGTGAAAGAAACAGACATTAGGGATGAATACAAAACCCCAGCAGGAAAAAGAAGATGTACAAGCAAGGTTCACATATTGCTTTAAACATAGTGTACGGAGAAGCCTAGTTGCAAATGGGGATTATAAGATACCAGCATTTACTGTTAAACATTGGTAGGTGGTTATATGTCGGAATACTTACCGAAAATGACGGATTCGAGTGCGTTTACTATATTAAAGGACACAGGATGAATCTGTTGATGAAACTCCATCTGGATCTGCTTAAAAAGAAATGAAAATATTGTACCCAAATGTAATAGATTACACGTTATGCGGCTAGCAAAAGAATAGCTCTTTGAGGAATTTAAGATTGATTCGTCTGCTCATCATTCTGATTATAAATTGGTAGCAAGGGCTTCTACCTGCTCTATGCATGTATGAGTTTGCTTGACAGTTGTTGCATTAGAGAGAGAGAGAGTAGCGAGGGCTTCTACCTGCTCTATGCGTGTATGAGTTTGCTTGACAGTTGTTGCATTAGAGAGAGAGAGAGTAGCAAGGGCCTCTACCTGCTCTATGCATGTATGAGTTTGCTTGACAGTTGTTGCATTAGAGAGAGAGAGAGTAGCAAGGGCTTCTACCTGCTCTATGCATGTATGAGTTTGCTTGACAGTTGTTGCATTAGAGAGAGAGAGAGTGGCAAGGGCTTCTACTTGCTCTATGCATGTATGAGTTTGCTTGACAGTTGTTGCATTAGAGAGAGAGAGAGAGAGAGAGAGAGAGAGAGAGAGAGAGAGAGAGAGAGAGAGTAGCAAGGGCTTCTACCTGCTCTATGCATGTATGAGTTTGCTTGACAGTTGTTGCATTAGAGAGAGAGAGAGAGAGTAGCAAGGGCTTCTACCTGCTCTATGCATGTATGAGTTTGCTTGACAGTTGTTGCATTAGAGAGAGAGAGAGAGAGAGAGAGAGAGAGAGAGAGAGTAGCAAGGGCTTCTACCTGCTCTATGCATGTATGAGTTTGCTTGACAGTTGTTGCATTAGAGAGAGAGAGAGAGAGAGAGTAGCAAGGGCTTCTACCTGCTCTATGCATGTATGAGTTTGCTTGACAGTTGTTGCATTAGAGAGAGAGAGAGAGAGAGAGAGAGTAGCAAGGGCTTCTACCTGCTCTATGCATGTATGAGTTTGCTTGACAGTTGTTGCATTAGAGAGAGAGAGAGAAAGAGAGATTGTAATTAACATGAGTTGTTCTTTGTCTTTCTAATATAGGGTATGAGCTGGATTTTATACATTTCTCATCGAATTTATGAAGTGCTCGGACTAAGGGATAGTGTAGTAGTAAGCTGATATTTGCAACTCCTCGGTGCTGCTGCTAGTTATCCTAACTAGACTGCTTTGGCTCTGCGCCGTGTCCACTAGAGAGCATATTGACCATCTAGAACCTGTAAAGCGGTTTACTTGATAAACTTCGTTGTGTACATTGTGAACCACAACTCCGCCGACAACATTTCGGAGGCTGTTCAGCGATATTTCCTGATATTTTCGTATAAGGGACTTGTGACCTTCTGTGGCTTGTTACGGAGTAGTAATAGGGACGGTTTCATCTTGCGTTACATGGATTGTATTGATATTTATATTTACTCTCTCCCAACGCATACATATAGCTCCGATTGTAATGCCACCACACACAAGCTGATGTGGTTAGAACGAGACAGATGTTTGTGAGTCACGCCACTACATCCTACGCAAGTTTCGATGACTGTTAATTGCGTAGGTTCTGTGTGTTGTTTTAATGGTAATAGTTCATATTCACACTGGTCTAATGTGTAACTTCATTTACTCATGTGCACCTATATTGACACTTGGTCGTTGTTGGCCTGCAGATCAAAAAAATGGCTCTGAGCACTATCGGACTTAACTTCTGAGGTCATCAGTCCCCTAGAACTCAGAACTACTTAAACCTAACTAACCTAAGGACGAAACTTCCTGGCAGATTAAAACTGTGTGCCCGACCGAGACTCGAACTCGGGACCTTTGCCTTTCGCGGGCAAGTGCTCTACCAACTGAGCTACCGAAGCACGACTCACGCCCGGTACTCACAGCTTTACTTCTGCCAGTACCTCGTCTCCTACCTTCCAAACTTTACAGAAGATCTCCTGCGAACCTTGCAGAACTAGCACTCCTGAAAGGAGAGCTTCTGTAAAGTTTGGAAGGTAGGAGACGAGGTACTGGCAGAAGTAAAGCTGTGAGTACCGGGCGTGAGTCGTGCTTCGGTAGCTGAGTTGGTAGAGCACTTGCCCGCGAAAGGCAAAGGTCCCGAGTTCGAGTCTCGGTCGGGCACACAGTTTTAATCTGCCAGGAAGTTTCATATCAGCGCACACTCCGCTGCAGAGTGAAAATCTCATTCTGGTAACCTAAGGACATCACACACATCCATGCCCGAGGCAGGATTCGAACCTGCGACCGTAGTGGCCGCGCGGGTCCAGACTGTAGCGCCTGTCAGATCATTTCATGACGTTAGTGGCGACACTGTTGAGTTACTGAGTCTCTGAGATACGTCCTCCTATGTTGAGGGGACATAATTATTAAGAGAACTGGTGTGTCTTTCAGTTGCTGGCCAAAAGAAACGCAGTACTGCTTATCAGTTTTTTGTTTCAACCTACGGCTAGAATCAGCCTCTGAGATCATGAGACATATTGATAGCATCCAACACCGTATGCGAACTTGGAATTGTAGTAATAACATGAGGTCTGAACAATTGCTTAAAGTGTGACGTCTGAGGGGTTGAATGATAGTCAGTGTGGACGATGAAGTGTGAGTATCGAATGATGGTCATCACCACTTGCATTAAATATGACGATACCGAGAAAGTTGAGTCGATAGAGCGAGGCACATTGACCAGTTTGTTGGTCGCGACTTGTGGCGTGGCGCAAGTGGAGTGAATGGGCATTTCCGGATTAAGGCGTGGGCTGCTGCTGGGCTCCCCCAGACCGGTCAGCTGGGCTGTGAGTGCCCTGTTGACCTACGAATGTGTTTCCGCGATCTCTGTGGTCTCCGACATTCAGCCATGACAACTATAGAATGGATCTATTTACATAGAGCTCTGTCCATAAATCGAGTCTTCAGTTTCATAACTGCAGTGATTCTGTTAGTGACAGGGGATTTTGAGGTGCTGCAAACGCTGTGTATACATTTGTATGACAGTTGTTGTGTGTGGAAGAGACTGTGTGCTGTTGACGGAGTTACTGCAGCATGCCGTGTAATTTCACATGTCAGACATGTTTTCCAGTACCTTCTGGTATGAAATCCGAACACTACAACAGTATCACAGAACTGATAGCACACGTGATTTACGTAAAATGTTTGAGACTGCTTCTGTCTGGAGCTCCATCATGCACCAACCATAAATTTCTTCTTCTTCTTCTTTTTCTTCTTCTAACTGTCTGTTATATCACCACAACACTCTCAAATGTATCGGGCTCGTATCTGCCATACACCAATAGGGAATGCTAATCTGCTCAGCAAGCACGGGGTTGCAATATGCAGCACCACTATGAGGAATCAATGCTCTGGATCTCTTCTAAAATGAAACACCGAAACATCTGCTACCCCATCACTATGGAAGATGAGATTCAATCACCTTTGGACAGCTGTTTGGAAATGTTCCACAATGCCAAAAACGCTTCCAGTTTCCATGTGTTGCGTTGTCATCCACATTTTAGTCAATAAGAAACACCGCCTCTATCTTTTATTTCAACCATCCTGTGTGTTGTGGGAGCATTATAGTTTACACCGTGCGATGTCGAACTTTCTCTGAGAGCCAACGGTTCGAAACATGTTAATGTCAGTTTAAGCCCTGAAACACAAACGAATTCATGGTAGAAAAACTAAAAGTATGGCTGTATATAAAGCTGTAGTCATACACTGGTTCGTTGTGTTAGAGCAAGAAAACGTGTATCATAATGTTTTTGAAAGAAAAACACAAGAACCCTCTTCTTGTGATGGATAGTCCGTGCGATAACGTCTTGTTTCCGTACAGAGAATAAAACTTTACACAAGTCCATGGACGCAACTTCGATCACTGACCACTTGCTTCAGTAGACAAATAGGTGCATATTTAATGGTACCACCACCTGTGATCGATGTCAATACACAGACGATATTGTTCGAAGATGCCCGCATCTCGTGGTCGTGCGGTAGCGTTCTCGCTTCCCACGCCCGGGTTCCCGGGTTCCCGGGTTCCCGGGTTCGATTCCCGGCGGGGTCAGTGATTTTCTCTGCCTCGTGATGGCTGGGTGTTGTGTGTGATGTCCTTAGGTTAGTTAGGTTTAAGTAGTTCTAAGTTCTAGGGGACTGATGACCGTAGATGTTAAGTCCCATAGTGCTCAGAGCCATTTGAACCATTTTTTTTGTTCGAAGAGAGAGAAGCGGTAAAATCTTATTGAGTTCTCTACCAGGTGACGTTTGCGCAGTTTGTATAGATCATAGTTTTACTCCATTAGATGCTATAAAAATAACGAAGAGGGAGACAGACACAGTACTGTCAACGAAGACTCAGACACCATTAAACTCTCGTATTTCTTGCAGGTTAATCATACGAATACGGTAAAGGAGATTAGGACATGTACAGGGGGATATTCACGGACTGGCATTCGACATCGATGAATTGTAGGTGTTATGCTTCTGAATTTCTTTGTACAATCGGCGTATACTCTGCATGGTTGTGAATTTCCTCTTAAGTTACTGTGCTATTTTTCTCGATGTGAGAGCTCTCTACCTAGTCAGTAACAGATTGAGGACTAGACAGCCTTCTAACTGTGGATGAGTGCCGTCGCAGCGTGATTGGATTTCAAAAGAGTAACCAGGGTTTTATGACTTGGTTGGGGATATCAGTTCATCCTGCTCTAGCAAACCCCGACATTGGTGGGGTACTGTCTCTTCTTACCCACACTGTGGGGTGCAAGCATACATTCAGGAATAAACCTGACTGATTCATAACCTTAACCTATTGTTGTGCTAAGTGGTTTGAGACCCCCTGGCGGTTGACCGATGACACATTGGGAATAATCTGTCCTTCTGAGAACCACTGTCCCACTGTCCCACTCCTTCTCCCCTCACCCCTCTGGGAAATGTTCAGTCCCCATCCCCCTCGCTGATACAAGCACACTTTTTATATCAAATTAATTGATTAAGTAATTAAATTGTTCAATTAATTACCCCATCCCCTCCTGAGTAATCCCTCAACACCCCACCCCTCCCCCATCTGGAAATTGGTGGGAAAAGAACTCAATCTGTGATGAAGAGGAAGGATCTCATAACAGGAAATTCACTTAAATAGCAGAGGATGTACTGTTTATAAAATTCAATTTTCAGGGCTTGAATGTCTCATTTATTTGGTGGGAAAAGTTTATATCCAGCAACTACATGTTCTAATACATAATTACACTGTGGTGGATCCATCTACGAGCTCTATCCTGATCCTATCCCAAACCTACACTGTGCCATGTTTAACAATTTGTGGTAAAAAGTCAATGTGTGGAATATTATTTGTTTAAACAATTGCTGGGACACAAGGCAGTGTATGGAATATAGTTATTTCTTTATTTATAGAATTTGGCGGGAAATCTTTACAGTGTAAGGAATATCGTTGAACCAATTTCTGCTAGACAAGGCAATGTGTGGAATATTGTTTGTTTAAACAATTTATGGGATACAAGGCATTGTATGGAATATAGTTTATTTATTTATTTACATAATTTGTTGGGAAATTGATTGCAGTCTGTGGTATATTGTTTATTTAAACAGTTTGTGGGATACAAGGCAGTATGTAGAATATTTAAACAATTTGCGTTCTTTTTTCCAATCGCACAAGCAATACCATCAACATAAAACATTCACCAAGCGTAATTACATTGCGGTTACTTTCTCCTGGGAAAGAAAACTTGCGCTGCACCTGTGGCATAAGACCAGAAGTGCCATGCGTCCCTTGTAGTAGGTGCTTCATCTGTACCATGAGGCGTACACGAGGATCGAAACCACTGTTGGGACCTCACTGCCGGATCCGTGCCCTGTGCCCACTGCAACCACAGCAGCTGGCTATGCTAATCCCCGAGAAACAGAACATCAGGTGGCAGCACCTCTTCGATATTGATATGTGACAAGTTCCTGTCAAAACACATGCTCGCCCTCTCTCCTTTTCTCTCCTTCTCCCCCTCACAAGTACCTGCCCACTGTTTGTATGAACCAACGTATACAAACACACAGACCAATCTGTCCCCCCACCCCTCCACCCTTCCATCCCTCTCCCTTGTCCCTGTCGCCACTCATGCAGACCTGTTGTTGGTAGTCAGTACATCCCTTAGTTCCCACATTCCTCTGCTATAGAAACCAGTAGTGGATGGAATAAAGACATTGAAGAAGTAGATAGCGTCTGTCGCGTCCACACTAACACCATCTGAACAAAGTAGTGGATACCTTGTAAACCTCCCTAGCTGTGAATGCCTTGGAAATATTCCTTCACTCTATCAGACTGATTGACTAATTAATTAAATAGATACCATTTGTGCGAGACAGTTTCTCCCTGGATCCTATGGGTGGATACTATGATTCGAATATTTGGTAGGATTCCTGCAACCACCCAGTTTCCAAACCCTACTGGATTTTTTTCACTTGCCTCCTATTGATGGAGACTGGCACAGTTAGGTCAGTTACTAGGAGGTCTATTACGCTGGAGGTAGCTAAAAATTTCATATTTCGGTTCAGTTGCAAGCTCTCCCCTTAAACAATTTGTGGGAGGGGCTGGACTGGTGTGTGTGCTCGCAATACCACTATCAGAAACAAAAAATTTATCACTTGGGATTTGTTGTTACGATTAGGTTTTTAAAGCACTACATAACCTCTAAGTTGATTCTGTCAGCTACTGCAATGAATGAGCAGGAAGAGGAGGAGGAGGAGGAGGAGGAGAAGGAAGAAAAGTACTATGTGACTGGATAGTACCAACAACAAATACCATTGCCACCTTTCTGCCTCAAGACAGAGTCCACTGGGCTGTATTGAGAAGCAATAAACACCACACAGTTAAACCTTATTCCATTCCGTAGCAGCAGTTGCCATGGGTAGATGATGGAGATTGCTGAAACACTCGTACATTCCACATGCTCATGTCCCCATGTCGACGCACAGTGCCCCAGGCCAGAGGGTCACACAGCTCTAGTTACCTACACATATGTATGCCAGAGTGCATCACCCCCAGCCATGGAGGGCATCCAGGGATGATTGGCATGGTAGGAGTTAGGATGTTATCAACACATCTAGTGCCAGTACATACTGAGTATTAGTTTGCTTTTCAGCTTCATAAATCCAACATGTAGTACTATCATTGTATGAAAAGGCAAACTCTTACTGCAGAACTACTTCAAGGGGTGGATGATCATGCATTTATATCAGAAATGGAAAACAGTTCAAATCAAGACATGACCTCAGTACCATAAGTGAAGACAAACACTTTGAAATATCAGCTATTGAATTAACAGGGCTTGATATCACCAAGAAATTAATCATTTTGTGTATGTATAGATCTCCCAGTGGTAGTGTGGACACTTTTTTCAATAAGTTAACAGAAGTTCTAGATAAAGTCTCAAGTACAAAGGTCAGCATAATTCTGTGTGGGGACATTAACATCAACACTTATATCATAAATGAATCCAGCAGAATCCAGCATCACCTTCATAAACATCCTTCAATGTCTTGGAATGTCTCTATTGGTCAATAGTGCAACAAGGGTTACCACAACGACTTCATCAGTAATTGACCATGTGGCCAAAAATATGGACAGGGAAAAATGTGATGTAACTGTAAAAGATCTCAGACTATCAGACCATCTCTGTCATATAACAACAGTATAGTCAGGCATCGAATCATTCCCTGAACTACAAGCCTACAAACGACATCTATCAGAAATCAGAATAAAAGATTTTTCAAAAGAACTAGAAAAACAAAGCTGGGATGAAGTGTATAAGGAAACCAATGTGAATATGAAATTCTCTAAATTCTCCACATTGTTTAAATTGAACTTTGAAAATGCATTTCCAAAAGTATGCACGTCTGTATTAACATCTCACAAAAACAGATGGATAACAGCAGGTATTAAGAAGTCCTCCCAAAGTCTTAAACACCTCAGTTTCATGAAAAAGATTCGCAATGATCCAGAATTCTTAAATTTCTATCATAGATACAAAAAGATCTATAGGAAGGTGCTGATTGCTGCAAAAAAGTCATTTAATGACAAAATAATATATAATGCAGAGAACAAAAACAAATCAATCTGGGATGTTATAAAAAAGGAAATTGGGAGAGGCAAACAAATGCAGAATAACATACTGCTAAGGAAGGGGGATAAAGTAATAAATGATCTACAGCACTTAGCAAACTATATAAACGAGCATTTTTCAAGTATTGCAGAGAATTTACAGCAAAAATTCCCCCAAACAAATATAACACCTGTAAATAATGCTTCACTAAATACAATGATGCTGCTTCCAACCACAGAGAATGAAGTCTGTAAAACAATTCAAAAACTAAAAAATAAAAAGGCAGTAGGCTTAGATGAAGTACCAATGTATGTACTGAAACAATGCACAGGGATTATACAAGGCCCCTTAACAAATATAATAAATGAATCCTTCAGATCAGGGACATTTCCAGAGCAGTTAAAACAGGCAAGAGTTGTACCTTTGGTTAAGAAAGGTAATACAGAAGACATAGAAAATTACCGACCCATTTCCCTGCTGTCAGCATTCTCAAAAATAATAGAAGCCATTATGAAAGACAGATTAATGAATTACCTGAATAAATACAATCTTTTGAGTATATCACAGTTTGGTTTCTGAAGTGGCAAAAATACAGTGTCAGCTATAGTAGAATTCACAAAAGTTGTACTTGATGCTCTTGATAAAGATGAGCGTGTCACAGGCGTATTTGTGGATCTTTCTAAGGCATTTGATACAGTCGACCACAAAATTCTATTAAATAATTTAGAAGCATTAGGGATAAGAGGGGTAGCTAATGACTGGTTTTGATCATACCTAACAGATAAGGTACAAAAAGTAGAGATAACATACTTCAAATAGATCCAAATGTTTAGTAAAACACTTATCAGAACCAAAATACCATAATATAAGGGCCAATACTGTTAAGATATACATCAATGACTTTCCCATTAGTGTTACTCGTGATGAAAAAAATCCTCTTTGCTGATGACAGCAATATTACAGTCACTGAGAAAATAAGAGCACTCCTTACGGAGAAAGCAAATGAAACTCTCAGGGAAGTTTGTGATTGGTCAATAAGTAATAAAGTGAGATTGAACATAAAGAAAATTAATGCCATGAATTTCAGTTTGAAGAGGAAAAATGACAATGTTAAATTATATGTAGATGGCACCTCTACAGACTGTGTAACAAATGCAAAATTTCTAGGCATGAATACTGATTTTCAGTTGAAGTGGTGTGAACACACAAAGGTACTTGCAAACAGAATGTCATCAGCATGTTATGCCCTTAGAATCCTATCATCAGTGTGTAATATGCAGTGTCTTTTAGTTACATATTATTGATATGTTCACTCAATTCTTACCTATGGCATTCTTTTTTGGGGCACAAATGCACAAAACATGAACACAATTTTAAAACTCCAGAAAAGAGCCATAAGAATAATAACCAAAAATACTAGTCAAGCTCATTGTATGGATCTGTTCAGAATACTGGGGATTTTAACTGCTCCATGTGAATACATTTACCAGTCAGTTGTACACACCAAAAATAACATTGGTAATTAGTGCACAAACAGCTCTGTCCATGACCATGCAACAAGAGATTGACTCAACTTACATTCACCAAGAAAAAATAAACATAAAACTCAAAACAGCATTTTCTACCAAAGAATAAAACTGTACAATAAATTACCAAAAGAGATTCAAGAAATTGCAAAAATACACTTATTTAAAAAGGCAGCTAAAAGGTACCTGTTATGCAATACATTTTATACATTGAAGGATTACTTAGCTCAAACAGAGTAGGGGTTTGATAAAAAAAATGTTATACAAATAAATAATAATAATTATTATAAAATATCCAACATTCCACATAACACCTTCACTTTATGTTTTTTCCCTTCTTTTTTTCCTTTCTAGAAATACTTACACCGAAGCTATGCATGGCACAATACTAACACTTCTTCCTCTTTCTGAGCTCAACATCTAACTCATTATGGAGGGCTGCTGACTCAGTTTTTCAGGATAGCAAATGGGAAGTTCTGGTACAGAAAATAGCCCAGAGATCACCATTGTGTGTGTGCGTGTGTGTTTTTGTCATGAGTGAAGTGTTATGAGACAATGTGTGTATAGTGCGTGCAGTGACTGATAGTGAGATATGAGTGAACAATGTGGCATTAAATTATTTAATAAGTTATTTGTAAAAAAATATTGTGTACCAGGAGTAAATCTAATGATTGTCTCTAACTAGAAGTCTGTAAATAAATGTGTATACGAATTAGCTTATTTTAAATTGATCTAAATTTGTAAATCCTTTGACATGTCCTATATCCTTGTAGAAAGAGATCTACGGATGAATAAAGATACTACTAATACTACCATCCAGACCGCACCGCCGCCAGGACTTGCCCCTGCAGCTGCAGGCATGAACCGACTAACCGGCCGTCTGGAATTTTTCTTTGTTCCCGCGCTCATGGGAGCCTTCAGCCATACATGCTAATTTGTCCAATCACAGGCTACCTCCGCCACTCGCCTTGCACGCCAGACGGTCTCGGCCTCGGAAACCAGCCACATATTTATCACTGCAATTACAGTGACGACATTCGAGAATGAGCAAAGTATCGGAAATACCTCCTCCTGATGGCTGTGGCTCTAGAAATAACAATATCGCTGAACTGAAATCACAGTCCCCCATATCAAATCCATATCTCACTTACGACTGGACATATTCATTTTCTTTACACATGGTGGAACAGTGACCACAGTAACTTTACACACCAATGCAAACATTATAAGCCTGTGGATTATTGGATTATAGCGAATCTATCACAAATCCCTTACTAAGTACATTACTTCGCCATTAATTCAATGCTGGTGGCACCAAATAATACTGAGCGAAAATACTTGATGGGTGGACATGCCTCACTCGTTTTTTTTTTATTTATTTTTTTTTTTTTTTTGCGAGTGGTAGCAGTTTGTCTAAGGAAAAAAGACATAACCGTCTTACAAGCGTGCAGATGTCGTAAACACGATCGCAACGACCATGTTACTGTCACCCCGCAGAAAGGGGTCTTGGTTCTGAAGGTACACACAAGTATCGCCAACGATACCCATGTTAAAAACTACGCATGCTTTATAAATCGAGGTATGGTATAGCTTCAGAATGAAGTGGTCTTCCACAAAAATACCACGACATTGAATATAGACGGTGATCGCGGAGCGAGTATTAACAGACTGAAAGTGCGGGTGTTCGTCGCCAGCGGTGTAAGCTCGTAATAAAATTACTCGTCACCAAATTTAGAAAGTGATTCGGTAAGAAACGTGGTGTTAAACCGGTGTTTGCAACTCCCTCTTCCCGCTACTAGATATTTCTCATGGTAACAAACAGTATTTGTAACACATTCTCTTTCGATGCCGTGTAAACAGTGTAACAGAGATTCCACATTATATCCAAGGGAGGGGATACAGGCAAGGGATGATGATGGTTGATTGAGAACGATCACTTACAGTAGATGGTGTGCTGCGTAAGGAATCACTTCAAAAAACCAAAGCTGGATGGAAGTCGTAAGAAATGTACAAAATCCTATGACCAATGAGAGTACACTGGCTTTTCAGATCTATAGTGTTATGCTTTCTAGTAGAAATGCTGCCTGCGATTTCAAATCAAGTCTCTCCATTCAACCACATGACTCCATTGAATCCTATGGAGATGTCGTTTAATGATTACAGCCACTGATATTCGTGGCACTCTCGAAACGAGCCACCTTTCTCCAATCTGTCTTCCAAGGACCCCATACATCAAAACTCCAGTGAGGTTTTTAGAGAGTCCTCTGCATCTTATAACTGTTCCTCAGTCTCTGCCCCACACTCCATGCAGCTTTGCCCATATGATTGGTCCGAATGAAGTCGGAACTGAGCAGAAGTCAGAGAGCGCTGTATCTAAGACCTTCTGCATCCAGTGGAGAAACAGCATGAGATGAGTTAATGTTGCAGAATCGTGTTTTGACCACATGGTGGAAACGAGAACGTGTCAGTGCTGGCCAGAAGCTTTCCCTTGCAACAAGAGGTAGTAGAAAAGGAAGTACAAGCATTTAAAGTGGCGTTTCTTATCAGGAAAATTAGAAACACTCCACATCATACAGAAATTGGCAGAAGGAGACGATTTTGCTACTGCATTGTGATGCATCTCCAAACTATGTACAGGTACTGCAGTCTGAAGAAGCTGTGCATCCCTCAGGGTGCATTCATAATTGTCACCCTGACATTCTCAATATTCTCATTATTTTGTAACATCCAACAGAAGAAAACTATGAACTATAAAACTTCGCTAATGTCACCCGACAGAGATCTCGATATGATATTACAGCATCCCTCACTTTCGATATGTCATAAACAAATACCGGCTGCATCCTCATTTATGTGGTGATCCTCTGAAATACACAAGTATTGATCTACCAAGGCAGGTGATCAGCGATCAAAGATGCTTCCACAGACCAGTGTAAACTTTTGTCACCCTTATTCTAGAAGGACCATATCCCACAGACTATCAATCACAAGAGAGAGTCCCTGTGTTATTCTTTCATAAGGAGTTTGATATGTTGTTTTTTTCTGTTGTAACTCATCCAAGCAGTGTATGACTACAACTTTGTTGGTTTATCCACCACGACTTAGACGTTTGTGTATGTTGTTAATCTGTCATGAATAAGTTTTGATCCATTGGCTCCTGCAGAAAGATGGACATTGTATGGTGTAAACTATGCTGTTCCCATACGACATAAGATGGTTGAAATAAAAGGCAGAGGCAGTGTTTCTTATTGACAAAAATGTGAAATACATCACTACATATGGAAACCAGAAGAGCTTTCAGCATTGTTGAGCACATCCAAACAGCTACATGAAGGTGATGATCTCTGCATTTAATCTCATCTTCCACAGTGATGGAGCAGAAGATGTCTTGGTGTTCTGTTTCGAAGAGGCCAAAAGCATTGATTCCTCACATTGCTGTCATATACATGATCACTGTCTTGGTGCTGGCCATCCTCAGAATATGTTGCTCTCAACAAGACTTTTGCTATCTCAGACAAGTGGTGCCAGTCAATCATTATATGATATCAGCAATGTACGAGTGGTACGTTAGGATAGAAGTGTCCCAGGGAGGAATGCAGTGTGGCTCCTGGTCTGCTGTCGGCTCCACGCAGAATGATCAGTGCACCGGCAGACAGCAAGTCACAATCGCCAGATATATTTAATGCGATCTGTGACAGTGTCCATGTGATAAATGTTCAGGATGGTATTCCTTTCACTATTGGAATAAAAAAGTGCTGCAGTTGTTTAAATAAGCAGTATTCCACACATTGTCTAAATAGTTTGAACGATGTAAAAGTATTCTGCACTACCTTGTCCCTGTAAATAAACAATATCCGCAAAACTGGTTAAACCATATTCCACTGTCAACATCAATTTCGAGGTTTATTGTAAGTATAGAAATAAATATGAAAATTATATAAATAAATAATCTTTCCCCTGCAAATTGTTTAGACAAAACCTTATGCATGCTATATTAGCATACCATCCTGAGGTCCTCCCAGTCCAACACCCCACCTTTTTTCTTTCTGGCTGAGTGGAGAGAAGGGGAGGGGATTTCCCAGAGGGGTGGTGGTGGGGGATGGGCCATGTGCCAGCCAGGGAAAACCCATGATGTCATCGGGAGGTGGTGGTAATTCATTGATCCATTTAATATGCATAATTAATTTGATATCAGTTTGATATCAAAAGTGCACCAGAGACCCTCTTAGCCTACTACTCATTTTTAAACCATATGAACCATTCATAACACCGAGTACGTCTTAAGCGCTCATCACAGTAGGCTTCCTGCATCATTTGGTGTGTCTCTATAAAGGTCTTCTTGAGTTCCACGGGATATTTAATGCAGACGTGTTGCTCCTCTAACTCAGCCGCCTCGAAATTCGCAAACTGTGAGACAATGTTCTGCTTGATACAGCACTGAACAATAACTAACAGACATACAACCATGAAACTTCCGACAGTTACACATTGAACACAGGCGTGTGCAGGATCCCAACATTTCGCTCTAACACACCACTGGCAAAAAACAACGAATTTTTCGGAATTTTTAGAACAGACCTCGTAGTTTAGACTGAAGTCTGACCAGTTACAATAATATTCATGACTCACTAAATACTGAACCATTCCAGCCAATGTTCAGAAAGAAATGTAATGAAATGAACTATTATTTCGTTTCAATTAGTCGTTAATAATTTCAGAACTACTTCACTTTAAAAAAAACATTTTTTTTGGGATTTTCCCGCAAATCATTTCACAGTTAGATAGGACTACGTCGCGCTATGTAGAGCTATACGTCCAAGGAATTCAACCAGATGGCGATGGCATCGTTTTCACAGTTTGTTGGACTTTAATCCATCTTTTATATATAGATAGAGAGAGAGAGGGATACTACATAACACCCTCTCTCACCCCTATACTGTGCCCCTCCCCTCCCTACAAACTATCGTATGGGCGCCCATGGTTACAAGATGGAGAATTGTTTCATTCATTATTTCTCAGTACCCATTCCTTTCATGACCAACCGCGCGTGATTATTTTTGCTGATTTTATATGTGGCCAATGTCAAACTGTTTAAGTACTACAAACATTGATATGTTGTGATTAATTTTAGATCCAACATTGTTCATCTCCTTTGGCGTCTTTTTTAGACATGCATAAGCGTGCTCGGCGCCCTGGGCCCCAGCGCCTTGGGCGACCGCCCGGGTGTCCACACCCCTCCCCCCACACTCTAAAGCCGGTGCTGGTGTCACTCTTCACTACGGTCCCTTTCGCGATTTCATTGTCACTCATCAGCATTATCAGCATTAAGTTGGAAGCCGATATAACAGCTTTATTTCATCACGCCCTTTCCTTAACCTACATTTTATTCAACAGTGAATATTTTGTGATAACGTAGATTTTTCAGGCGTATAAAATACTGATGATTTTCACGGGTTTGCAGCCGGGTTCCATCGTCCTGACGACAACACGATATTTCGGCGAACCATCTGGCCGCCATCTTCAGGTGAGATTGAGTGCACAATCATGCCGGAACTGAAGAGACCTCAGATTCGGCGGCTCCTTTATACCGCGGGTACTGGCCGTTGCGCGTGCGCGAGCAACGGAAGAGCTGCCCTCTGTGAGGCGAAGAATTGCAGCGGCGCCAGCGGTGAAAACTGTCAAAAGCGAGGAATCGCAAAATTAAAATGCAGCCGGACGGAAACCAGACCGTTGTTGTTTTATCTGTGATAAAATAGGATTCCTCGTCTTATCTCTGTTGATAATATCATCAGACAGACGTATTTCAATTGATTCTTTCAATACACAATCCCAGTAACGGGAAGCCGAGGCAATAATTTGCGTCTCTTTAAACGCCATATTGTGCCCTTCATTAAGACAGTGTTCAGCAACGGCTGATTTTTCCGGCCGGAGCAAACGTGTATGCCGTTGATGTTCCACACATCGATCTACCGATCGGATAAATCGGAAGACCATCTCTCTTATTAAGAAGAGCTCATTGCTTGAGGATATCATTAAAAAACTTCATCCAGGGGCGGCAGTACCACCCAGGTTGTATGGTCTACCCATGGTACATAAACCTGGGGCACCTCTTCGTCCGATCGTTAGTAATCTGGGTGCCCCTACTTATAATTTGGTCAAATATCTTGTTTATGTTCTGAGCCCACACGTTGGGAAGTGTGACCACCACATATCCAACTCGTCCGATTTTATTCAACGCCTGACGTCTCTACGCCCTGGAACATCTGACCTTCTAGTGAGCTTTGATGTTGTTTCACTTTTTACTCAGGTACCTTTGGAGGAGTCTTTATTGCTAATTGGTCAGCTCTTGGATGACAAAACTAGTGAGCTGTGTCGCCATGTATTGACATCGACGTATTTTTTATTTATTATTATTATTATCGTTAATTCCCCATTAAGGAGAGCGTTAAAACACAATCAATATTCACAATGACAATATGGTACATAAATTGGTACATTTCAAATTCATGGCACTTTTTTCTCTTTCTTTTCTCTTCCCAAAAACCTTTCATAAATTCACTGTGTTTCTTCTTCCTCTCTTCTGTCCACTTCTTTCCTGGTTTCTTCTCTTTTGGTGTTTCTTCGAATTTCTGTTTGTTGATTTTTTCTCTGTATTTTCCTCTGTTTGATATTTCTTCTGTGGAGATGTTTAGATTTTTGAGGTCTTCCATGGTTTCCTTTACCCAGTTAGTTTTCACCTTATTCGTCACCACTATGTTAAAAATCTTCTTGGTCAGCCTATTTTCATTCATCCTATGAATGTGCCCATAGAATTTTGCCCTTCTTTTTCTGATATTGTCTGTAATTGTCTCTGCCTGTTTGTACAATTCCTTTGTTGGTCTCTTTATCCAGATCCCCTGTCTCTGATCAATTTTTGAACAAACTGACGGTGTGGCTATGGGGAGTCCTCTTTCCTCTATTGTCGCCAATCTCTTTATGGAAGATTTTGAGCATATGGCAATTAGGACATCTTCTCTTAAACCAACATGTTTTTTGAGATACGTGGATGATATTTTCATCGTTTGGCCACATGGAATGGAATCTCTTCATCGATTTTTAGATCATTTTAACTGCCTTCATCCACGAATCAATTTTACGATGGAAATTAAAAAAGATGGCAAATTACCTCTTTTGGGTGTCTTAGTACATAAGAAAGAAAATGAGACTTTGGGACACAGTGTATTCCGAAAACCTATGCATACGGACCGCTACCTCCATGCCACAAGCTGTCAACGCTTGGGAGTTTTACGCACACTGGTCAAGAGGGCTTATGCTGTTTCGGATTCCGATAACTTGAAACAGGAGTTGGATCACCTTAAGGTTGTTTTCAGGCGGAATGGGTGTTCTGATCACCAAATTACTCGTGCTTTTCAATTTGGACCCCCACGAGAACCAACGGTGGACACCTCCAAATCAGTTGCTTTTTTACCCTTCAAGAATCCTCAGGAAATATGATATTAAAAGTGTCCTTATGCCTTTGGCCAAAACTAGATCCCTTCTTGGATCGGTTAAAGATGATTTGGGACTGAGGAAGCCTGGGGTATACAAGATTCCCTGTCACTGCGGAAAGACATACATTGGACAGACTATTCGTACAGTTCAAGATCGATGTGTGGAACATCCACGGCATACACGTCTGCTTCAGCCGAAAAAATCAGCCGTTGCTGAACACTGTCTTAATGAAGGGCACAATATGGCGTTTAAAGAGACGCAAATTATTGTCTTGGCTTCCCGTTATTGGGATTGTGTATTGAAAGAATCAATTGAAATACGTCTGTCTGATGATATTATCAACAGAGATAAGACGTGGAATCCTATTTTATCACAGATAAAACAACAACGGTCTGGTTTCCGTCCGGCTGCATTTTAATTTTGCGATTCCTCGCTTTTGACAGTTTTCACCGCTGGCGCCGCTGCAATTCTTCGCCTCACAGAGGGCAGCTCTTCCGTTGCTCGCGCACGCGCAACGGCCAGTACCCGCGGTATAAAGGAGCCGCCGAATCTGAGATCTCTTCAGTTCCGGCGTGATTGTGCACTGAATCCCACCTGAAGATGGCAGCCGGATGGTTCGCCGAAATATCGTGTTGTCGCCAGGACGATGGAAGTCGGTTGCAAACCAGTGAAAATCATCAGTGAATATTTTGAGCAAATTGTCGGTGTTGCCATGGGTAGTCATCTCTCCCCTCTTATAGAGGCTTTTTTTATGGGACACTTTGAGGAGAGGGCAGTTGATTCAACGGAAGTTACGCCAAAAGTCTTCTGGGAATATGTAGATGACACTTTCGTAATGTGGTTCCACAGAGAAGAAGTTTCACTCTTTCTGGAACACCTGAATTCAGTGCACGAGAATATTAAATTTACGATGGAAGTGAAGGAGGGCGCCCGTCTGCCCTCTGTGGACGTCTCGGTCAGTCGGAAAGTGGATAGATAACCGGGCATTCGGGTTTACCGTAAGTCCATACATGCAGACCTTTATTTACAGGCGTCGAGCTGCCACCATCCATCACAAACTATGCACCGGACGCATGTTGCGTCTGATAGACTTGCAAAACAGCTGGAGCACCTGTAATCTGTGTTCAAAGACAGTGGATATTCCCCACATAATATCTGCACAGCTTTAAGGGGGAAGAAACGTGACCCCTCACAATATCAGGATGAGTAGAAGCGATTGAAATCCATGTACGATCACAGCGGAAACTGATCAGAAAAATACTGCCAAGGGACATCTTAGTTTGCAATTTTTTTGTATGAAGTGATTTGCGCTTTTATTCGTTATCAAAATCCGATTCTCTTGTGATCGTGTGACCCTGGAGATGGAAACTTGCTCTTCCGAAATGCGTCAATTTCAATATGATCAGGTTTGAATGAGATTAGCATTGTTTACATGGTTGAGTGCAAACTGTTCTCTTGAATCGTTAAGATACAATCATACGGTGAAATGTTGTTGTTATTGTTGTTTTTGTTGTGATCTTTAGTCCTTTATAAGTCTCGTTTGATGCTACTCTTCACACTTGTCTATTCTGTGCAAGGCTCTTCATCTCCACATAACTACTACAAGCTGTATTCATGTATACCTGCTTTTTATACCCAAGCTTTGGCCTCTCTCTACGGTTTTTACCTCTCTCCCCCCCACTTCCTTTCAATACCAAATTCATTGTTCCTCATTGCTTCAGGATGTGTCCTATCAATTGATTCCTCCTTACAATCAACTTGCCCACACATTTCTGTTTCTACAGTTTGATTCATTACCGCTTCATTTGATATTCTATCTATGTATCTACTCTTCAGCATTATTACCATAGCACCACATTTCAGAAGCTTCTGTTCTAAATTGTTTATCGTCCACGTTTCACTTCTGTACAAGACTGCACTCCCTAAAAATAAATTTAAAAAATACCTCCTAAAACTTAAATTTACTCTGCCAGAAAAAAAAAAAAGTTTCCAACCACTTAAGATTCATTATTCTAACAGTGCATATGGACTACATGAATTGACTACATTTAGCACATGGAGTTCTGAAGTACCAGGTATCAACCCATGCGTCCGCAGCTCGTGGTCGTGCGGTAGCGTTCTCGCTTCCCACGCCCGGGTTCCCGGGTTCGATTCCCGGCGGGGTCAGGGATTTTCTCTGCTTCGTGATGACTGGGTGTTGTGTGATGTCCTTAGGTTAGTTAGGTTTAAGTAGTTCTAAGTTCTAGGGGACTGATGACCATAGATGTTAAGTCCCATAGTGCTCAGAGCCATTTGAACCATTTTTCAACCCAAGCTGAAACACTACACCTTGTGTAGCCTCCACGGATGACAATACGGGCAGTGACTCTGGCGTCCAGTCGATCGTAGAGATGGCAAACTTGTATAAATGAATCTTGGAATACGTTATGCCACACCTGCTCGTCCTGTTCGCGTTGTTCTATAAACATTGTAGGTTGGCGGGTCGCACGAGTCACTTCTCGTCCCATCATATCCCACAAGTGCTCGATTGGAGACAAATCCGGAGATCGTGCTGCGCAGGCAAGTTGCTGCACGCCTTGCAGAGCATGTTGAGTTTCGCGGGCAGGGTGTGGGGGAGCATTATCCTATTGGAACAAACACATCACCTTCCTGTAGCAAGAAATGCAAAAGAACAGGTCTAATTACATTCTGCATGCACTGAGCGCTTGTTAGCGCCCCTCCAGAAACACCAAATGTGAATGGGAGTTGTAGCTTATCGAACTCGGACCTTAAGGCCTGGGGTGGGGCCAGTGTGTTTCGGACGAATGCAGTTTACGAGACAGCACTCACCAGGTCTATGTCGTGCGCGCAGCATCACATGCGTGCAGGCAGAACCTGCTTTTATCGCTGAAGACCACGGTGCGTCACTCCAGCTTCCAAGCGATTCGCTGACGGCACCAGTCGATCCGTGTACGTCGATGCTGTGGCGTGAGTGGAAGACGGGCTAGAAGTGTGCACACCCGTAGTCCCACTGCTAATAACCGGTTCGCAACAGTTCGTGCTAACAGGTCTGGGCTCACAAGCCCTGTTATTTGTGCTATGTGGCCGGCCGGGGTGGCCGAGCGGTTCTAGGCGCTAAAGTCTGGAACCGCGCGACCGCTACGGTCGCAGATTCGAATCCTGCCTCGGGCATGGATGTGTGTGATGTCCTTAGGTTAGTTAGGTTTAAGTAGTTCTAAGTTCTAGGGGACTGATGACCTCAGAAGTTAAGTCCCATAGTGCTCAGAGCCATTTGAACCATTTTGTGCTATGTCAGCTGTACTATCTGTCACTGCTGCCCCTACAATACGACGATCGTAGCGGGCATCTGTGCTGTGTACACGTCCAGAACCTCGTTTACGGGTGTGAAAATGTTTGCGCCAGCGCTCACACAAGTATGTTTGCACAACACACACAGTATGTCCAACTTACGTGGCAGTTCCCCGAAAGGACCGTCCAACCACTCGGCAGGCCACATTTTGACCCCTTTCAAACTCGCTCAGTTGCCTGTAGGAAGCGCAAATGCGTCTCCATGGCAAGGTTGCCTGCTTGCTTCAAGTGTTTCCAGCACAATGAGCCTTCTGGCTCTCTCTGCTCTCTGGTATGGACAACCTCCCCTGAGGTGGTCTACAATATCGGAGTCTGTTGTCTGTTGACATTTACTCCACGAATATAAGATAAAATTGACTGGGATTAAAAGGGTTAGCTAAAACTTGTCTGAGCTCGACAGAATAAAATACAATGGGTGTTACGAAACTAGCGGTGCGAGGAAGAGGAATGTTTGTTCTTCCTCTTGTGCTCTTGAAATAGCAGCGATTATGCTCTGCCAGTCACACTCGGTAAAAATAGGGAAGCGGTTTATAAGGTCCAAGTACCTCTTAGGAACGACGGCGGTTAGATTTGTAATTGCCCGACCGAAATAATAAGACTTGTGGGGTAGAGGTAGTTTAGGAACGTTGGAGTCGGAAAAGGGTACGGGGTACTGTGATTCGCGTACGTCTCGTCACGCAATGATTTTGCGGCCACCTTCAGTAGTCGTGGCGCACTCATCTCTGTCTCTGCTGGCGGCGTATTGACTACCTCTTCTGTGTCTTGTTCTTGGATGGGCTCAGCAGTTGTGTCTTCATCTTCCAGCAGCGGCTGTTCCGCCTTGTCCTCGGGAGGGCGGGCGGGCGTTTCGATGCCTTTGGCCACGTCATCACGTGTTGCTGGTGGAGCTGGCTCGGAATCTTGTTCCCGCAGGCCCTCCCCTTTCGAGGAGGGGGCAGACATCTCATTCGCCACCTCCGTGGCCACCCCAATAGCGCCCTTTTACCGCAGAAGCCAGGAGAGCGTCCATCTGCGTGGCGATAGTGGCAGTCGTTACGTCTCGCCCCTTGCGAGACTTGCAGGCCAGCAACTCGCGGAGCTGGAAGCATACCTTGTCCACCTCGGTCCGAAGTGCAGCCCTCTCCTCTTCCACGATAGATTTGAGAGCGGCAACTGCATTGGCGACAGCATCATCGATCTTGCGAATGCTGTCGGGACTGCAGCAGCACGGTCCTCCACTCGCGCCAGCACCAGCAGAAGTGCCAGTGGCGTGATGCGTGGGCGGAGCGTTTACCGCGTCTCGGTCCACTGCCACCTCTTCTTGCGCGGTAATTTGCCGTCGGCGTGTGTGCCGCCCCTTCCAGCGACCACAGCTCTTGAGATAACTGCAGCCACGGTGGCTGGCGGCGTGTGAGCCGCCGCAGTTGGAACATGTAGCGGCGGCGTCCCTAGACTCCGTGCACTCGCGTGTGAGGTGCGATTTTGCACTCTTCGAAGACGGGAGTGGTCCTGTGCAGTCCGCGGCGAGGTGCCCCAGCTTCTGACAGCGGAAGCACTGTACAGGCTTCTTCCTCTTCTGCTTGCTGTCCAGCCTGAGCGCTTGGCTCAGGAGGCCAACGATCGCGGCAACTTGTTCTCCCCGTCTTCCCTTCGGGCGTCCAGGCATGTTGGCGCGGCGAGCGAGAGTAGCAGCGAGCAGCAGCAATGTGACCCACACAGAGTCAGCAGCAGAAGTGTGAGCCTTCTGGCTGTGAACATCCTCTATTAAAGGGTAGACACAGATAGCGCTCTGGTAGCTATGCCACTACGCTATCTGTTGGCGGACGCCGATGAAACCATTATCAGTCCAGCTATTATCCCCCAAGTGGCATATGCCGTCATAGGATCAAAATGGACGTCGTCTTTCCAGGTGAACTAATACTTTTCCGGTAGTGTATATTCGATTTTAACTAATTTCTCTAGTTATGGAACACATTTCTTCCTATCCCCAGTCTGTGCTTTATATTCTCTCTGCTTCAGCCACTATCATTTGCTTTGTTGCCAAAACATAAAATTCATCTACTGCATTTAGTGTTTCGTTTCTTAATCTATCAGCATCACCTTATTTAAGTAAACCTCATGTCTTTTCAAGACAATATCCATTTCATTAAATTGGCCTTCTGGACCGTATGCTGTTTCTGACAGAATTGCAACGTCATCTCCAAACCCCGCTGTTTTTATTTCTTCTCCCTGAACTTCAATTTTCTTTCCATATATCTGTTTGGTTTCGCTTTCTTCTTGCTCAGTGTACAGATGGAATAATATCAAGACCAGTGTAAGGTCCTGGCCGCCACTTGGGGTGCCAAGCTGAGAGGGGCGCGAAACAGAAGGACTTGAATGCAGTTGAGTATCACAATTAGTAGCGGAAAACTAACGGATGAAAGTGTACGAGGAAAATGAGAGAGAGAAGGGGCGGGGGAGCAAATGAAAAGCCGATAGTGTTGAACAATGTTCTCGGACCGGACCTGATATTACTTCAGAGATACGCTAAAACCCTGTATACCCCCGTCTCAACTATTGTCTCCTTTCATGTTCCTTGGTTCTAACCGCAGTCTGCTTCCGTACAGGTAGTAGATAACCTTTTGATCCTTGTATTTTATACCTCCAACCCTAAGAATATCGAAATGTGTTCATTCAGCTTCGTTAAAAGGCTTTTTTACAAAGGAAATATCAACACAATTTTCAAACTGCAGAAAAGAGCCATAAGAATAATAACCGAAAATACTAGTCGAGCTCACTGTAAAGATCTGTTCAAAACACTGCGGATTTTAACTGCTCATGTGAATAGATTTACCATTTAGTTTGTGGTGTCACCGCCAGACACCACACTTGCTAAGTGGTTGCCTTTAAATCGGCCGCGGTCCGTTAGTATACGTCGGACCCGCGTGTCACCACTATCAGTCATTGCAGACTACAGACGCTCTCATTTGCAGAGACGACAGTTTAGCATAGCCTTCAGCTACGTCATTTGCTACGACCTAGCAAGGCGCCATATTCAGTAATTAGAATGAATTCTGAACAGACAATATTGTGAATCATGTACCGTCACGAGCGACGTTCATCATTAATGGATTGAAGTTAAGTATGAAACTAATTACGTCCGCTTTCTGAATTCTAATTCCTTGTCATGTTCCAGACCTCACGTCAGTATAGTTCCTCCCTCCTCACGCCAGCCGGCGTGAGCTAAAACGCGTGCATTTCGGCCTCCTCTAGTAACACGGTGTTGGCTCTTCTGCCAACCCAACACAGGTGTACACATCAAAAATAACATTGGTAATTACTGCATAAACAGCTCTGTCCATGACCATGCAATAAGAGATAGACTCAACTTAAATTTACCAAGAAAAAATAAACATAAAGCTCAAAAAAGCGTTTTCTAAGAAGGAATAAAACTGTACAATAAATTACCAAGAGAGAGGCTAAAGAAATTGCAAAAATACACTTATTTAAAAAGGCAGCTAAAAAGTACCTGTTAAGCAATACATTCTATACATTGAAGGATTACTTAGCTGATAAAAAAATGTAATACAAATAAATAATAATAATAATGATTATAAAACGTCCAACATTCCACATAACACCTTCACTTTATGTTTTTTTCCTTCTTTTTTCTTTCTAGAAATACTCACCCCAAACTATGCATAGCACCATAGTAACACCTCTTCCTCTTTCTCAGTTCAACATCTTACTCATTATGGAGGGAGGCTGACTCAGTTTTCCAGGATAGCAAATGGGAAGTTGCGGTGCAGAAAATGGCCCAGAGATCACCAGTGTGTGTGTGTGTGTGTGTGTGTGTGTGTAGTGAGTGAAGTGTTATGAAACAACATTCGTATAGTGTGTGCAGTGACTGATAGTGAGATATGAGTGAACAGTGTGGCATTACAATATTTAATTAGTTATTTGTAAAAAAATTATTGTATACCAGGAGTAAATTAAATGATTGTCTCTAACTAGAAGTCTGTAAATATGTGTGTATACGAATTAGCTTATTTTAAATTGATCTAAGCTTGTAAATACTTTGACATGTCCTATATCCTTGTAAAAAGAGATCTACGGATGAATAAAGCTAGTACTACTACTACTACTACTACTATTAAATAGGTTTACCTTTCTTCAGTCTGTTTTCTACCATATGTTGTAGGGTAACTATTGTCTTGCGTGTTGCTGGAGGTCTATGAAATCCAAAGTGATCTTCCCCGGAGTTGGTTTCTACAAGTTTTTCATTCCTCTACGAATAATTCGTGACAGTGTTTTACAACATGACTTATTAAACTCAAAGTTAAGTAATATTCACACCTGTCAGCACCTCCCTTCTTTGGAATTGGAATTATTACATCCATCTTGACGTCTAAGGGTACGGTATTTCATCTGTTTAATACACTTTGCACACCAATGGAATAGTTCTGTAATGGCTGGTTTTTTAAGGATCTCAGTAATTTTAAGGGTATGTCGTCTAACCCAGGGATTTTGTTGTGACTTGGTTATTTCCACACTCTGTCAGTTTCTTCTCGCAGCATCATACTGGCTTGCCATGTGAACTGTTGATATTTATACAATTGCTTCTCTTTGCTTCGAAGGTGTCTTTAATTTTTCTGCAGGTGGCATCTATCTTCCCCAAAAGCATGCATATCTCTACAGCCGTGCATTTATCGTCTAGCCACTTGTGGTTTGTCATTCTGCATTTTTCGTCAGTCTCATTTTCTTAGATGCTATATTTCCTTTTGCCTACTAGATTTGTTGGATTTCTATAACTTCTTTCACCAGTTAAATCCAGTATCTCTTGTGTCATCCACGGATTTCTAATGAGCCGTCCATTTGACCCTCTACTGAATAATGTCTATTGAATAATGTCTTTTGCTTCATCCGCACTCAGTTAGTTTGCAAGTTCAGATGAAATATGACCACTGAGCGCTGCACCTGTCACATGCAGTTTGGTGAAAACACACTTGAATCTGGTACTCTGCGTTTAGGAAATCGTGTAACGTATCCTGCACAAGCAGCAGCAGAAAACCATTGTTGTTGTTGTTGTGGTCTTCAGTCCTGAGACTGGTTTGATGCAGCTCTCCATGCTACTCTATCCTGTGCAAGCTTCTTCATCTCCCAGTACCTACTGCAACCTACATCCTTCTGGATCTGCTTAGTGTATTCATCTCTTGGTCTCTCTCTACGATTTTTACCCTCCACGCTGCCCTCCAATGCTAAATTTGTGATCCCTTGATGCCTCAAAACATGTCCTACCAACCGATCCCTTCTTCTAGTCAAGTTGTGCCACAAACTT
Source organism: Schistocerca nitens (assembly GCF_023898315.1). Taxonomy (NCBI): domain Eukaryota; kingdom Metazoa; phylum Arthropoda; class Insecta; order Orthoptera; family Acrididae; genus Schistocerca; species Schistocerca nitens. The sequence continues at coordinate 450,701,716 of NC_064614.1, forward strand.
CTCTTCTCCCCAATCCTATTCAATACCTCCTCATTAGTTACGTGATCTACCCACCTTATCCTCAGCATTCTTCTGTAGCACCACATTTCGAAAGCTTCTATTCTCTTCTTGTCCAAACTATTTATCGTCCATGTTTCACTTCCATACATGGCTACACTCCATACAAATACTTTCAGAAACGACTTCCAGACACTTAAATCTATACTCGATGTTAACAAATTTCTCTTCTTCAGAAACGATTTCCTTGCCATTGCCAGTCTACATTTTATATCCTCTCTACTTCGACCATCATCAGTTATTTTGCTCCCTAAATAGCGAAACTCCTTTACTACTTTAAGTGTCTCATTTCCTAATCTAATCCCCACAGCATCACCCGATTTAATTTGACTACATTCCATTATCCTCGTTTTGCTTTTGTTGATGTTCATCTTATATCCTCCTTTCAAGACACTGTCCATTCCGTTCAACTGCTCTTCCAAGTCCTTTGCTGTCTCTGACAGAATTACAATGTCATCGGCGAACCTCAAAGTTTTTACTTCTTCTCCATGAATTTTAATACCTACTCCGAATTTTTCTTTTGTTTCCTTTACTGCTTGCTCAATATACAGATTGAATAACATCGGGGAGAGGCTACAACCCTGTCTTACTCCCTTCCCAACCACTGCTTCCCTTTCATGTCCCTCGACTCTTATAACTGCCATCTGGTTTCTGTACAAATTGTAAATAGCCTTTCGCTCCCTGTATTTTACCCCTGCCACCTTCAGAATTTGAAAGAGAGTATTCCAGTTAACGTTGTCAAAAGCTTTCTCTAAGTCTACAAATGTCAAATGTCTACAAACTTAGGTTTGCCTTTTCTTAATCTTTCTTCTAAGATAAGTCGTAAGGTTAGCATTGCCTCACGTGTTCCAACATTTCTACGGAATCCAAACTGATCTTCCCCGAGGTCCGCTTCTACCAGTTTTTCCATTCGTCTGTAAAGAATTCGCGTTAGTATTTTGCAGCTGTGACTTATTAAACTGATAGTTCGGTAATTTTCACATCTGTCAACACCTGCTTTCTTTGGGATTTGAATTATTATATTCTTCTTGGTCTGTGGGTATTTCGCCTGTCTCATACATCTTGCTCACCAGATGGTAGAGTTTTGTCATGACTGGCTCTCCCAAGGCTGTCAGTAGTTCTAGTGGAATGTTGTCTACTCCCGGGGCCTTGTTTCGACTTAGGTCTTTCAGTGCTCTGTCAAACTCTTCATGCAGTATCATATCTCCCATTTCATCTTCATCTACATCCTCTTCCATTTCCATAATATTGTCCTCAAGAACATCACCCTTGTATAGACCCTCTATATACTCCTTCCACCTTTCTGCTTTCCCTTCTTTGCTTAGAAGTGGGTTTCCATCTGAGCTCTTGATATTAATGCAAGTGGTTCTCTTTTCTCCAAAGGTCTCTTTAATTTTCCTGTAGGCAGTATCTATCTTACCCCTAGTGAGACAAGCCTCTACATCCTTACATTTGTCCTCTAGCCATCCCTGCTTAGCCATTTTGCACTTCCTGTCGATCTCATTTTTGAGACGTTTGTATTCCTTCTTGCCTGCTTCATTTACTGCATTTTTATATTTTCTCCTTTCATCAATTAAATTCAATATTTCTTCTGTTACCCAAGGATTTCTATTAGCCCTCGTCTTTTTACCTACTTGATCCTCTGCTGCCTTCACTACTTCATCCCTCAGAGCTACCCATTCTTCTTCTACTGTATTTCTTTCCCCCATTCCTGTCAATTGTTCCCCTCTGCTCTCCCTGAAACTCTCTACAACCTCTGGTTCTTTCAGTTTATCCAGGTCCCATCTCCTTAGATTCCCACCTTTTTGCAGTCTCTTCAGTTTCAATCTACAGGAATAGACGTCGACCATCCCATGAAAGCCTGATTATAAAGTTTCGAGAACCAGTGTTAGAGAGATATCTAGGAATATAGTACAGCCCCTACGAGTAGCTCCCACAGGGACCGCAAAGACAACAATAGTTTAGTCACAGCACGATGTTCTGCCCTGTTCCCTTCAGTTGTGGAGCGAGCGAAATAAGTATGCAAGACGTGCGAGGAGGTAAGGTGTACCAGAACTGTTGAAGACTTTTTCAAATATTTCTTTCCAAAAATTCACCCAACATATTTTTTTCAGAACAACATAGCCTTTATTCCAAAGATTCCCACTTAAGGTCCCTGAGCGTCGTAGTTTTTCGTAGCCCGTATCTTCGCTAGAAGGATTCCCCATTCGTCTCTGCTCCGCATGTATACTTTCCTCATCGTATCACGTGTCCGCAACGTCACCACTTAGCCATCAGTCTCGCGGCTGGCAGTGGTCTCAATGTTTTGTCTCATCAGTATATGTGTTAACTAGGTTCTCCCACTCGAAATGGCCGTAATAGTTGTATCAGAGGAATTCAATTTCATACGGAGGCTTTCCGGAGGCAATGTGGACTCTGACCACAATTTATTGGTCATAAACTGTAAATTACACATGAAGAAATGTAAAAAGGTAGGAAATTGAGGAGATGGTACCTGGATTAGCTGAGAGAACCAGAGGTTGTTGAGAGTGTCAAAGGGAGCATTAGCCAACAATTTACTGAAACAGGAGAAAGGAATACAGTAAAAGACGAACAGAAAGCTTTGAGATATGAAATAGTGAAGACAGCATTGGATCAAATAAGTAGAAAGCATCTAGTAGAAATTCTTGGATAACACAAGAGATACTGAACTCAACTGATGAAAGAAGAAAATCAAAATGCAGCTGCTGAAGCAGGTGAAAGCGTATACAAACATCTAAAAAAGATTCTGACAGAAAGTGAAAAATGGCTAAGCATGAAAGCCTAGAGCACAGCTGTAAGGCTTTAGAAGCATATTTCTCTAGGGGAAAGATATCGCCTACAGGAAAATTAAAGAGGCCTTTGGAGACACGAGAAACAGCTATACGAGTATCAGGAGATCAGATGGAAAAACAGTCCTAAGCAAAGAAGGGAAAGCTGAAAATTGCGAGGACTATACAGAGTCTCTGTACAAGGGAGACAAACTTGAAGGAAATATTATAGAACTGGAAGAGAATGTGGATGAAGAGGAAATGGAAGATGATGTAGCGAGAAGAAGTTGATAGAGGATTGAAAGACCTAGGTCAAAATAACGCACCAGCAGCAGGCGAAGTTCCGACAGAACTACTGATCGCCTTGGGCGAGTCAACCATGACAGAGCTCTTTCATATGGTGAGCAAGATATATGAGACAAGCGAAACACTCTCAGACTTCCAGAAGAATGTAATAATTCCAACCAAAGAAAGCAGTTGCCGACATGTGCGAATATTACCGAACTATCAGTTTAATAAGTCATAGTTGCAAAATACTAACACAAATTCTTTACAGAACAACGGAGAAACTAGTAGAAGTCAGCCATAGGGAAGATCAGTTTGGATTCCGCTGAAACGTGGGAACACGCGAGGCAAAAAAAGGCTCAAATGGCTCTGAGCACTATGCGACTTAACTGCTGAGGTCATCAGTCGCCTAGAACTTAGAACTACTTAAACCTAACTAGCCTAAGGACATCACACACATCCATGCCCGAGGCAGGATTTGAACCTGCGACCGTAGCGGTCGCTCGGTTCCAGACTGTAGCGCCCAGAACCGCACGGCCACTTCGGCCGGCCACGCGAGGCAATACTGACCCTACGACTTATCTTAGAAGGCAGGTCAAGGAAAGGCAAACATACGTCGTAGAATTTGTAGACTTAGAGAAAGCTTTTGACAATGTTTACTGGAATACTCCTTTCAAATTCTGAAGGTGGCAGGGGTAAAATACAGGGGCGTAAGGCTATTTACAACGTGTATAGAAACCACACAGCAGGGATAAAAATCGAGGGGCGTGAAGGGAAGCACTGGTTGAGAAAGACATGAGAGAGAGTTGTAGCCTATCCCTGATGTTATTCAATCTGTACATTGAGCATGCAGTAAAGGACACCAAAGAAAAATTTGGAGTAGGAATTAATGTTCAGGGTGAAAAAATAAAATCTTCGAAGTTTGCCGATGACGCCGGAATTCTGTCAGAGACGGCAGAGGACTTTGAAAAGCAGTTAAACGGAATGGACAGCGTCTTGAAAGGGGAATATAAGATGAATCTCAACAAAAGTAAACAAGGATAATGGAATATAGTCGAATTAAATCAGGCGAAGCAAAAGAAATTAGATTAGGAGAAGAGACTCTTAAAAGTAGTAGGTGAGTTTTGCTATTTGGGCAGCAAAATAACTGACGACGGCCGAAGCACAGAGGATACAAAATGTAGACTGGCAACTGCAAGAAAAGCGTTTGTGAAGAAGAGAAATTTGTTAACATCAAATATAGACTTACGTGGTAGGAAGTATATTCTGAAGGTATTTGTCTGGAGTGTACCCGTGTACAGAACTGAAACATGGGAGATAAAACAGTTTAGACAAGAGGGGAATGGAAGCTTTTGAAATATGGTGCTGCAGAAGAACGCTGAACATTTAATGAGCATGTAGGGAAGCAGCCTACTCACGCCTTATAAAATTCACATCAGTCTTTCCATTGTGTGCCAGCCAGTCCGCTGTAACTAGCTCTGACGTCAAAATGTTGCGCAATACTTTAAAAATCAAGTAAATAACCTGAAACGTTTCTAGCATGTCAGGAGTAAAACTAAATCAATATGTGTTGAATATCAGTTCAATAACTTTAACCATTTTCGAAATTTGGACGTTTTTCTGTAAAAATCATTGGCGCAACAGAAAAGAGCTAGAAACTTAAAAATTTATATTTAGATTCCTTTTGCATAATAATTTAGTAGAAACAGTATTCTGGATCTCACAAATTAAAATTTTAGTTGAAATTCATGATTTTCTGGTTTTTCTCTTAGAAATTAAGGAAGCAAGATAGATTAAGTAGGCGAATTAATAAAGCTAGGATGTTTAAATTTAAGTAGAATGGAGATCCGCTATAATCATAAAGATGTGAGAAGTTTCAACTGAATAACTATAAAACTATAGCGATAGCGTATCTCCAAAGGGCAAGTTCAGAGCTCGTCTACTGCGTGTAGTGTAATTAAATTAATTATCTCGCCCAAAATATTTGACTTAGCCACGTCAGACTTTTATTATGATTACTTACCTGTGCGCTGATTGCACATTTAAATTGAGAGCTTCATCGGCCATCAGCAAAGGAAGCAACGATTCATACGATAACTTAAAGTGGTGCATTACTAGCCCAGCGGCTAGTCGGGAGAGCAGATTTGATCAGGCGTTCCCTTAGCCGTCCGCACCGCGGCTTTATACAGGGTGTTACAAAAAGGTACGGCCACATTCCGAGTTAGCATGCCGTGCGAGGAGGACCACGCTACTCAGGCGCAGGGTGCGGCGGACCGCCGCCCGGCGGGACTGGCCCGGGCGACCGGCCCCCCACGTATGACGACGCAGCAACTGATGACTGACTACGCAACGGCACACCCAAGGAGCATTAGCCCGCTCACGCCAGAGCAGGTGTACCTCGTTGTACACCGATTATCACGGGGCAGTGTTTACCCGGAACACGCTGCCGACGAATGAGCACTCCGCTTGTTCCAACAGCACCTGAGGTCACTCGGTTGCGTGGTTTACGAAGAGGCGAGAGTACCGTCGGGAGCCCTGCCAGGCGTGTCGAATGAAGACGACACTGTTCTGCCAGCGGCGGCCCCGATGAGTGTTGCGCCACCAGGCCCAGTTACAGAAGAAACTGGTGCACTGCTGACTGCCACTCCGGTCTCTTCCAGTGAAGAGACCACTGATACACCGATCGCTGTACCGCCAGCCGTGACGACAGAAGACGTCACAGTCCTGCCACGTGACAGCACGATCCCAGAGGCTTACCTCGGCGACCTGCTCGAGGCGGAAGCCATGGACACAACGCAGCCCTCTAGAAAGAGGCCTGCAGCGGCGGAGGACGATTCCTCCGAAATCTCTGATTCTGCTTGCAGGCGGAGTCAGAGGAAGAAGATGCCGGAAGCTCCTGCCCCCCACCGAGGCAGAACAGGGGACCGACGACGGCTTCGTTGTCCCGAAGCGGCGGCACACTGCTCAGGCCAAATGGCTTGAGACAGTGCAGCCGCTACCGACAGCGAACCCATTCGTCGATGTACCTGACGAGCAAGAGGCCATGGATGCTGCTGAGGCACCCAAGAGGCGGGCACCCGCTCCGCCACCGATCACTGTGTCGTGGAGGGACACGTACCAGTCCTTCCTCGAGAAGTTCCAGGCGGTGACGACCTCCGCCAAGATCAAATGTGCTGGTCAGGACTTGTACAGAGTCTCGATCAGCACAATGGACGAGTACCGAGCTGCCATGCGGCTCATAGAGGAGGAGAAGCTTCACTGCTTCACCCACAATGCGGAGCTGGTGAAGCAGCTGAAGGTGGTTTTCCGCCGGCTCCCGCTGAAAATGGAGACCAAGCACCTCAAAAGTGAACTAGCTGGGCTGGGCTACATGGCCAGCTCGGTCACACTCATGAAGTCTCCCAGGACGAGGAGACCCATGCCACTATTCTTCGTTGTCCTTCCGGACAACTTCGAAAACCGGAAGATATTTCAGTTACAGATGGTGGCCAGGATCGGAGTGGAAGTGGAGCCGCTCAAGTCCAAGGGGAGGCGCGCCCAGTGCTTCTCCTGCCAAGGCCTTGACCACGTGGCGCGCTACTGCACGATGCCGGCCCACTGCGTCAAGTGCGCCGACTCCCACCAGAGTCGGGACTGCACTAAGAGGGAGGAGGTGCCCAAGTGCTGCAACAGTAGCGAGGCACATGTGGCGAGCTACAGAGTCTGCGCCGCCTTCAAGTGCCGCCCACGGCAGCAAGGGCGTGCGGCACCCGCACGAAAGGTGCATCCAGGCACCAGCTTCGCCTCTGCCACCAAGGGGAGTCTTCGGACGCCCCCAGGGGGCGGCAGGTGGACTTCCTGGCCATCACGGTGCCTAACCAGGCAGCCGGCACCCAGGACGACCAACACCAGGGCGGACGGCAAACCCGTCCCCCCACCACAGCCACGCCTCAAGCTGCCAGGCATGCGGCCCCGCGAACTGACGCGACCACTCCTCCGCGCCCCGCCGCCCCCGCACCCGCGACTGCGGCGCCTCCAGCTGCAACACCAGGACCGGAAGCAGCAGACCTGGGAGCATTGTTAAGCTCCCTCTCTGCCCTGCTACAGCAACTGCCGGTGCTCGTCACCGCCGTAACGGAGGCCCTCCAGGCCGCTACCGTCGCCACGAAGCCACACCATGGATAACGTCCTTATCCACGGCCTGACCATCTGTGGCTTCAACGCCAACAGCCTGTTTTCGCAACAAGGTGAGTTTCGTCAGTTCGTGCAGGACGAGGCCATCGACCTGTGTCTGATCTGCGAAACTCACCTCAAGCCAGGAGTTCACGTGAAGGTAGCAAACTATGTTTGCTACCGGAACGACAGGCCGACGGCAGGCGGGGGTACCGCCATCTACGTCCGCGCCTCACTCCGGCACCACCAGGTGCTGCTCCCAGCCAATGCCACCCTGGAAGCCACCGGGGTGAACGTCACCACGGCTGCGGGGCAAATAACCTGTGAGGTCAGTCGCCGACGGCGCGTTTCGGCGCGGGCCCGCCCGTTGACGGCGCGCCGTAAGGCACGGAAGCTCGCACTGGGGCGTATCGCTTCCAGTCGGGTGTGCCGCGGCAGTCCTCATTCGGGGAAGTGACGCGTCTCTCATAGCCTCTCCTTCCCAAGTGGCTCTTTCCGCCTTCCCGTGGTGCCAGATGTTAAGCTCGGCATTCTGCCTTGCGACAAAAGGGAGAGCTGCGACCCAACCCGATGCGAAAGCGAAGGGTGCGTGGTACAGGGGCAGCTGTGTCGAGGGACCGAACATCAGTCCCTACTGTTCGCAGGGCACAGACCAGCAGGTGCTCTGCATGCCGGCGACTTCGTTTGTCGGCGTGGGATCACGGCGCGTGTCGGCAAGGGTGCTTCGCCGCGCCCCTGGGTAACCGGGGCGTGTTCTGCCAAACCCAGGAGGTGGTGACATCGCCTGGGCTAGGTTAGATGGGTCCAGACCGCTGAACGACTTGGTGACCGACCCACCACCTGAGTATGAGTGGGTCCTTGGACGAGAGGTGGAAGCTCGGGCTAGTAAGCGGCGAAGGACGAGAGGTGTTTCCGCCTCTCCGCAGTGCGGGGTGCACTTGCCGAGAAGCGTCGGGTGAAATCGACGATGACGGAGCCACCGAAGGGGACCAGTGCGCTGGCAACGGCGCGCTGAACCCTGCAGTTCGAAGAGTGCCCTTGGCCTTGGGGCGAGGCCGGTGGGCGAGCTGCAACAGTCCCCTCCCCCCCCCCCCATGCCAGAGGAGCCGGTCCGGGGTAAGAGACGGGCTCCCAACCTTTTTTCACTCGTCAATCAACATAGCCGAACAAGAGACGAGTGATTCGAGTGCGACTTCGAGGGCGAGTATGTCTACTGTCCCTACCTCGCAGGATGAAATGGGACATGATGATGAAAATGTGTATGACAGACACTGTCATATCAGCCAAATTTTAGACTCCAGCATAAAGAATGGAAAAATAAGCCAGGCTGCGATCCTGGCAATAAAGAATGAGCTCGCTGCCTGGGCTACTGTAAACGCGAAGCTTGAGGGGCGTCTCGAAGAGCTGGAAAAAGAAAATGCCAGACTAAGACAACAGCCAGTCAAGACATGGGCCGGAGTGGTGGCGCAAGCCGCCACGAAGGCTCAAACAACAAAGGAAACAATTGTCAAGGTCTCTAAGAAACCAGACACGGCAGTCTTTTTAAGACCCCTGCCTGGTCAGACTATTAAAAAGGTGCAAGAGATCTTCACAACAACAATCGACCCGGCAAGAGACAAAATCAAAATCAACAAGATGAAAGCCACAAAAAATGTAGTAGTTGTAGATCTTGCCACCGAGGAAGACAGGGACAAAATACTAAATAACTCGAAACTAAACAAGGCTATCAAATGTGAACCACCCAAGAAAAGAAATCCTCTGGTGATATTGTATGATGTACCTGTGGCCTTAACTGAAAGTGACATATATGAAACAATGTACAACCAAAACTTCGAAGACATTGAATGGGAAACGTTTAAAAATGAATTCAAGCTGCGTTTCAAAACGGGACCTCGGGAACGGGATGTTGTCCATCACGTCGCCGAGGTCTCCGGCAAGATGTGGCGTAAACTTACCTCAATGGGGAAAATTTATATAGGATTGCATGCAATCAATGTTAGAGACTACCTAGTAGTCCCCCGATGCCACAACTGTGGCGATCTGGACCATGTCCATAAACACTGTGATAGGAAGCCGGCCTGCTCCAGGTGTGGGGCAGAGGACCACACAAGAAAAAATTGCAATAATAACGCAACCTGCATTCCATGCACAAAAAGGGGAAGAAAACCCTGTAACACCACTGGTAGGAACTGCCCAACGTACAGGATGTTAGAACAAAGATTAATTTCTCGAATTGACTATGGCTGAGGCCATACCTGAACTCAGGAAGCCAAAAAGGAAATCCCCAAGCAAGAGGCTGAGGGACGCCCTGAGGGCGAACAAATTCAAAGAATTTATTCAAAAAATCACGCAATCACGATCTCTGACGATAACAATGAAAGACGTTTCCATACAAACTGACCCATGTGTAGAAGACGCTCCCTCTCCTCCCTGCTGGGGACCTAGGTCGAACCAAGAGCATTCTCGACCACACAGGCATCCTGTACAATCTCACTGCAAAGAATTAGTAACCACCGAACAGGTCCAATGTCATGAAGTGAGCAGCTCAAATCCATCCTCTGACTCACCATCCCAGAGAGGAATGGGAATTGATCCCCAACGAATATACCCCAAGCTGGAGCATGCATTGCAACTATCAAGATTAGAGGAGCCGGCAATCCTCACTACCGCATTGAGACATGTGGTACGTGTCGGCCACGAGTATGGCAGAGATGTCACCTTTCCAGTAATGGAGGCTGTGGACAGAATCCAGCTCAAGACAATGAATCTCCCCACCGACTTCGGAGCCCTGCGAGATCTAGTCAAAAAGGTTTTCGAAAGAAGAAATGAAAAATTCGACATAGATGAATTATACTATCAATCAGTAATAAGAAATGGCAGAGTAGCCCACGACTGGTCCAAAAACTGGCCAGAATCACACATTCATACCTACTTCTCACGTGAGCCAACTAAACGTGGGTCAGATGAACACCCACAATAGTAAACTAGTCTTGCAGGAACTTCGGAAGGTGGTGGAAGAGAAGAGTCTAGATGTACTCTGTTTGCAGGAACCGTACTCCCAAGCGGGGCGGATCCCATTCATGGCTGCCAACTGGCAAGTAATGCACTCTGACATACAGCCAAAAGCTGCAGTGGTAATTATCAACAGATCATTTAGAGCCACAGTCCTTGCACAGTTTTCTGGCGAACACTGCAATGTCGTGGAACTGCAAACACCTACAGGAGTGTTATACATCTCCAACATATACTTCCAATATGGAAGGGAAATAGACGAGTTCTTGGAGACACTTACACAAGTTGCCACGGCATTGCGGGGACGCAGGATGCTCGTGACGGCAGATATAAATGCAAAGTCCCCCCTATGGTTCCGTGGCACGCACGACGATCGAGGGCTAAAGGCTGAGGAGACAATCATGGCATTGCAACTGATGGTTGCCAACCAACAAGGGAACCCCCCCCCCCCCAACTATTCTGGCGGAGGGGGAGAAGGCACAAACATTGATGTTACGCTAGTAACACCAAACCCTATCACAAAAGTCGACAACTGGAAAGTGTGGGACAGAGCAACCACCAGTGATCGTAACTTAATCACATTCACTATTGGGGAAAGGGAGTGCCACTGGGAGATGGGGTGGGAGCTGCAGCTCAATTACAACAAGACCAACTGGGACCGTCTCGTGGAAGAGTGCAACATCCTGACATTGCTGGAGGGTGACGAAAACGTGGAAGAGTGCGCCGAAGAAGTGGTACGGGCGATCACAAGGGCGGTGCGAGCTGCTGTACCAACCAGGAGGCGAGCCGTTGCGGCCACCCCCACACCATGGTCGGTCGAATTAGGACAGATGCGCCAGGCTGTGAGGTGTAACTTTTCTACTTGTTTATTTTTGTGAACTGAAACTGCAGTATGCTGAACTACTATTCTTTATACTCGTGTATCTGTGTTGTTGTCCTGAACTATACAAGTGTTGTAATTACAGAAACGCTATCACCGAGCGAGGTGGCGCAGTGGTTAGACACTGGACTCGCATTCGGGAGGACGACGGTTCAATCTCGCGTCCGGCCATCCTGATTTAGGTTTTCCGTGATTTCCCTAAATCACTCCAGGCAAATGCCGGGATGGTTCCTCTGAAAGGGCACGGCCGACTTCCTTCCCCATCCTTCCCTAATCCGATGAGACCGATGACCTCGCTGTCTGGTCTCCTTCCCCAAACAACCCAGCCCAACAGAAACGCTATCTGGTAAATGAGTCGCCAAAATTGAAATTGTATAACTTTTTAATTAACCATGCAATTACAAAACCAAAACTGTAAACTAAATAACCTAACCGGTGAAACTGCGTATTGTACATGAGTGAGTAGCTCTACATCGCGTAACGTCACGTTGCAGTTCCAACATACAAAGCTAACAGAATGAAATAAAGTACCAATCGAATTTTGAAAGAATAACGAACAAAAATGTTTCTTTAAAAATTCCCTGTAAATTTATGTACTCAAATCCCTGAATAAAGCAAGTGCAAATGTAACACTGCAATGTGAGAATAACAGTTTAGGTCTGATAAGCAAAGCTAACTGAGTGACCTAACTGTAACCTAATTGTACTGTAAAACTGTCCCTAACAGATCTCGTATGGCTTACCTGTGCCAACGGAGACTTACTATTGCCCCCAGTGACGGACATAAAATATGCAGCAGCAAGCAAGCTAAACAGATTAAGAAAACCTGGCACAAGTGTAATGCAAGGACGTGGAACTATCATAAACAGATCATACTTTGTTTATAGTCCATGCAATGCGGTGACATACATAATCAGAAAATAAAATTATTTTGTGAAGAGACGGTTCTGGAATTTGAACTTGTTAAATGATTGAAGGAAACCTGACCAAAAAATTGCACTGCAGAAGGAAACTCATTGTCTATCACAGTCGTCTTTATAAAATCTATCCTTTTACTCTGCCAAAATTATTTACTGAAATGGCAAAGGAAAGGTAAAACCTGTGAGTGCAGGCAGTCTGACAAAGAAACTTTACATATTCTCGTATGAGCAATGAAACCGACTTACCCAAATCAATAAAGAGAGGTTCCAGTAAAACTTTCCGTTATTCATACACATCTTAGTTCAGAGCAAGTAAGTTATGCAGCAACACTTTACCTCGAAAAAAATCTTCTCTTGTCCAATTAATCTTTACAAAAATCATAATTAATCCTTCTCTATATCTATCTCTGAGCTCTACAAGCCACTTCCATCCTCCCAGTAGCACTGTCAGCAACCCCACTCTTTCTTATCTGCTCTTAGAATACATACGGCAACGACAATGCTACTAGCAACCAAAGATCACAATGCTTTTACTTAGAACCTATATCGACTATTGAAAAATACTGTTTGAAAAATATCCAGTGTACACATGTGGCATATGACACATCGAATGAAAATGCAGTTTACATCATTTTTCTTGAATGGCAAAAATAAACTAGAAAACTTATAGAGGTTATCTAAGAAGTAATCAGCAGAATATTGTGAGTAGGCCTACTGCATGTGATTAACTAAAATGAATCGTAAGGTTTATAAATTCTGTGTGTATGTTGGAAAGTATGAGTGGTGTTTCATACAACGGAACAGTCTTCTGTGCTCTATTTCATCTTAAGGCAGTATGAAACAATCCCATACGAGGAAGAAAGTACACATGCGTAAGTCCATATTTCGCGTTTATGATAGCTTGAACACTGCTGGAAACATTTTCAACGAGGTGTCCGAATGTCCGACGAGGAATGGCGGCCCATTTTTGCAGCACAGCCAAAGGCAGCCTTATGCGTCATTTAACTGAAGATTTCATTTAAACCTTTGAATTTACATACATTTTTATCTGTAAGGTAACTGCACAGCAGCAACTCTTAATTTGGAACATGCTTTTTCTGGATGAAAATGGTGATAGTATTGTATTCTCAAATTCGACTGTATGTGTCGTAGAACTCGTACACCATCTGATCGAAAGTATTCGGAGAATTATTAGTGAAAGGTAAATAGAATACAATACAAGAAAACTTCAGTATTTACCAGACCAATACAAGAAATACATTTGCATGAGTCCACCCTCCGCATTTATGACGCCTTCAGCGCCTCGAGGACAGTTTCAGTGAGGTGTTCTGAATGTCTGTGTAGGAATGGCAGCCCATTCTTTCTCAAGAGCCGAAAACAGAGCCTCGCGGAATAGCCGCGGGGTCACGGTCCGCGCGGCTCGCCCCGTCGGAGGTTCGAGTCCTTCCACGGGCATGGGTGTGTGTGTTGTCATTAGCGTAAGTCAGATTAAGTAGTGTGTACGCTTAGGGACCCATGACCTCAGCAGTTTGGTCCCACAAGATCTTACCACAAATTTCCAAATTTCCGAAAAAAGAGAAGGTAGCGACGTTGGACGCTGGGATCTGGAGAGAAGTTGACTTACACTGCTGGCCACCGTAAATGCAACACCCTGAAGGAAGCATCCGAATCGAGTGAAATTTACACCATGAGTTTGCAGCGATGGGATATGCAACTGATTAGAATTTCAGCGCAGACGCACATCACGCGCGCCTGTGGCGCCACCTCATAGCGCCATTTAAGGCTTGGCGATTTCGACGAGTGTACGTTCGGCACGTGTGTTTACCTTGTGGTTGTTTCACAAGACGATCAGTTATGCCTCGTAGACAACAGCGAACATCTTTTGATCAAGTATCCGAGTTCGACAGAGGAAGGATAGTAGCTTACCGAGATTGTGGATTATCATACAGAGAAATCGCTAGTCGTGTTGGACGAAACCAAACAACTGTAATGCGGATATGTGACCGTTGGATGCAGGAGGGTACGACGGACCGACGTGGTCGATCGCATTCACCTCGGTGCACCACTGCACGTGCTGGTAGGCAAATTGTGCGCATGGCAGTGACGGATCGCTCAGTGACATCCCGAACCGTAGCACAGCACATTGCGTCTGTAACGCATCATCCAGTGTCTACGCGTACCATTCGACGCCGTTTACAGCAGAGTGGTCTGTCCGTAAGACGTCCATTGCTTCGTCTACCATTGACGCAGAACCACAGACGTCTCCGTCGCCAATGGTGTGATGACAGACCGATGTGGACGGCAGAATGGAATGACGTTGTCTTTACTGACGAGGCTCGCTTCTGTCTGCAGCACCACGATGGTCGGATTCGAGTGTGGAGACACCGTGGAGAGAGGATGCTGGACAGCTGCATTATGCACCGCCACACTGGTCTTGCACCGGGTATTATGGTATGGGGCGGTATTGGATATTACTCTCGCACGCCTCTAGTACGCATTTCCGGTACTTTAAATAGCCAGCGCTACATATCCGAGGTGCTGGAGCTAGTTGTCCTTCCTTACCTTCAGGGCTCGGCCACAGCCATATTTCAACAGGATAATGCGCGACCACACGTGGCACGCATTGTCCAAAGGTTCTTCGTCAATAACCAGATTGAATTGCTTCCCTGGCCGGCTCGCTCTCCGGATCTTTCGCCGATAGAAAACATGTGGTCCATGGTTGCTCAACGAGTGACCCAGATTACATCCCCAGCGGCCACACAAGATGATCTTTGGCAACGTGTGGAAGCTGCTTGGGCTGCTGTACCCCAGGAACACATCCAACGTCTCTTTGACTCAATGCCGAGACGTGTGGCAGCGGTGATCTCCAACAATGGCGGCTACTCTGGCTACTGATTCTGGCAGGAACCACATGTCACAGACGTTTGTAAACGTAGTCATTTGATACTTGGTCAACATGTTATCTACAAAATAAATTTTGTTGTGCTACCTCTTGTCTTTCTTGGTGTTGCATTTACGGTGGCCAGCAGTGTACTAACTCATTCCTAAAGCGTTCCATTGGGTTCAGGTCGGGATTTCTGGCAGGCTAGTCCATTTCAGGAATGTGGTACATGAACCATTGTCTCACAAATACTGCTTTACGACAGGGCGCATTCTCATGCTGACACTGTCATCTTCTCTGAACTGTTCCTCTACGGTGCGTATTACACAATGCTGTGTAGTGTGTTCATGTACTTCCACATATCACATATTCTTAAACGCAATAGCATCCTCATACTTAATACTATGTCCTCCGTACTTTTGTATTGGCACCGTACATGATACTCGATTCGAGTCATCCACTGCCCAGTGGGCAACACAGGGTGTCGCATATCACTTACTATGAAGTGTGTGGCTTATGAGGAGCACATTCAGTGTGCTGGCTGGACGCTGGAAGCACTTGTGAGCCTTCCGTTGATTTCATGCGATTGTTGTAAGCACCCTCCGCAATGTTCGACGCTCCCTGCCCTTCATTACATGAGGTCCATCTGGTTTCGGTTAAGCTGTGGTTGTTCTTTCGCGTTCCCAAACCAGAGTCCATCACCAACAATCCACTTGAGTAACTTTAGAAGAGTTGAAATTTTCCTGGTGGATTTGCTACTCAGCTGACACTCAATGACTAGTACACGTTTGAAGTCACTTTTCTGACCGACACATTCTGCTGTTTTCCGCTGTTCTATTGACAGCACAATACTCCCCATCTCCTTTTACAATGGCATGTCCGCCTTTCGTAACATCTTGTAATCAGTTCCGCATTATGTTGGGGGTGTCTGGCTACTTTTGGTAAGTAGAGTAATTTAAAAAGTCTGTTTAAGTAATTTATCTCTGATTTAAAATTACACTTTAGGTGCACACTAGTATTTACATAATCTTCAAGCAGGTGTACTTTCTTCCTCGTATTGGGCTGCTTAATACTGCAGTTTTCTCGTATTGCATCCCATTCTTCTGTGAAATTTGTCACCAAATATAGACTTTGAAATAACTGTATGTCACCCTGTAGGGCTGTTCGTGAATTAATGCTTCTGATCTTCCTCTGAGGAGGCGACACATCGACTGCCCATTATAACAGATGAAAATCGACTTCTACGCAGTACCTAGCGCTAGCCCTTGTTATGCACCATGGCATGATAGGTGGGCAGGCGAACAGGGAACTCTGCGGCCCAGATGCCAGAGATTGGCGTCCAGTTCTTCCACTCACCAATCTTCACTCACTGAGAAAAGAATGAGACGCCGTGTGTGTGTGTGTGTGTGTGTGTGTGTGTGAAGGCGACCGCCCCTCAGGCCTCATTAGGAAATTCCAGGCGAGTATCTGGGTGTGCATTGTATCTCGACAGTCGGCGGCAAGCCTTTGTGTCTTATCAGAGAAAGCAGTGCTCTTCGTTTTCGGAAGAGGACCTCAAAACAAATGATAGAGCTATTATTGTCCACGTTTTATATTGTTTGCTGAACTTTTGATCTGTTGAAAAACTGGAAAAAATATAAAGCAGGAGAAGAACGCATGAGAGAAAAGTTCACGACATCGCCCAGTGTCCAAAATATTTTTCCGTATGACATAAAGAAATAAAAGGGTTGGAAGTAAGCAACTTCCAGTACATCACTAGTGCAGGTTATGGACAATTTTCTAACAGTAAAATTTCTGTACAACGTCATGAATATGTGGCTTCCACTACATTTCATATCCTCCCAGACTCAGAACTCTGCTGTATTTGCTATATTAACCATGCATCATAAGAAAGCAGAATGTCCGCGCAGATAGGAATGCTTGAGGGGAACTGTATGCAGTGTACTATGTTTCATTGCAACTAAGAGTCAGTCTATTGGCTTTTCTACAGAATGTAATTTGATGTACTACTACGCTTTTATCATTCGCAAACAAAACAGCTTTAGAGTTATCTGCTACAGTTGAAGGAACGTCATTAATTCATATTAAGGAAAAGAGGAACACTCCAGGTTACTCATCTCCTATGACGTGACAGTGCAAAATAACCATAGTGTGTTTATCAACATGCCTTAGTACATACATACAAATGTATTTGCTACGTCGCGGTAAACAGCGAATAACATCAGATGTTTACAGATACCTCGCACTATTTCGTGCAAGAAGGAACATTTTGCCTGCTCTACTGAAGAGCATACAAAAAACTGAACAATAAGCTGTGTTCACATAAAAAGTAAGTTCTTAATTGAACTTGCTTTTACGAAAATTTTTAATATGCAGCTAAAATGATGTAAAGCAGTAATAACGAACACCATATTTTTTATCTTTGAAACAATGGAGATCTCACTACGGAATATTTACGTCTGTCTGGGAATATACGTAGTTTAAAAGATACGATAGTTAGGGTCAAAATGGTTCAAATGACTCTGAGCACTATGCGACTTAACTTCTGAGGTCATCAGTCGCCTAGAACTTAGAACTACTTAAACCTAACTAACCTAAGGACATCACACACATCCATGGCCGAGGCAGGATTCGAACCTGCGACCGTAGCGGTCACGCGGTTCCAGACTGAAGCGCCTGGAACAGCACGTCCACACCTGCCGGCGGGCTCGTATTAGATGCAGCTGATGGTGTGTCACTTCCAGCCACTCGTC
The DNA here is from genome assembly GCF_023898315.1 of Schistocerca nitens. NCBI lineage: Eukaryota > Metazoa > Arthropoda > Insecta > Orthoptera > Acrididae > Schistocerca > Schistocerca nitens. The sequence continues at coordinate 450,719,444 of NC_064614.1, forward strand.
TTCCCATGAACACATACTCTGTACCTCAACAGCGATGCGATAGCATGCAGGGAGTTGGCACACAAATATCTGAGGATCACGACACACCTCCCACAGCATCATCTACGTAGGAAGAAATACTAAGGCTTCCTTTGGAGCGGTACTTCCTACCTGATTTCTATGCAGGGAGTTCGTCGCAGAAGGGAGGAGCGGTGATTTATATATAATGTCTCATTCAAAAGTGTTGACATATTAAAACATAGTAAAGACAAAATATTTGAATGCTGCGCGGCAGAGTTCGAATTATCAAGGAATAACTTTTCATTGCGGGCCTTTACAGATCCCGTAGTTCAGACTAGAGGTTTTTCCCTCCAGACTCAATGTTGTGCTACGATCGCTTCTTACAAAAGACACGAGGTTGATTTTGTGTTAGGATTTCAATAGAAACATTCTGGCTGATTCACCGGAGAAAAGAATGTTAATGGATTTATTTGAATGCTACAATCTGACACTAACAGTGGACTTTCCAGCTGGAGTTCAGCAAAACAGCAGCATGATCCATAGGCTATATCTTCTGTTCTCTAGTTCATGCGTATAGTGTGAGAAAAATTAGTAACAACCTGTCAGACCATGATACACAGATGGTAATTCTGGATGTCAGCCGTGCTCTTTCAAAGGAACCATCCTGGCTTTTGCCTGAAACGATATAGGGAAATCGCGGTAAACCTAGATCAGGATGGTCGGATGCGGGATTGAACCGCCGTTCTCCAGAAAGCGAAGGTATCAAAACAGAGTCATATCCCAACGTAGTTACCGTATTCAATACAGACGTTTAAAGCCAGTCTTGAAGGGCTAACTTGACAAGAAGTCTACAATATCACGTAGGAGGAAACGGGAGCTGTATCTTAACATGAACGACAGTCAGGGACCGACAACGATTTTACTACCGATAATACTGCAAAAGCTGAGAATGTCATCAAATAGGCTAAAACAATGCTTTACACCAAGAGAACAGCAAGCTCCCAGAACAAAATAAAAGAACTATACGGTTATTTGTTTATTCGAGTCAGAAGCAAATGCAACACATGCTAACTTCCACCAAAAACAATATAGAGAAAGAATTATTAAGCTCTACTACATGTAGGGCATAGTAGATAGACTACATCAATGCCCGTTCCCAACTGGCCATGGTTGATTGGCTAATGGAGATGGGTGCCTTCAATAACTGCTTACATAACATTACTGATTTACGTAATTTATTAATAATAGTTTACTGAAGAACAAGTCTTAAAACACTTCATAGAAAGGCTGCCGGCCGCGGTGGTCTAGCGGTTCTAAGCGCGCAGTCCGGAACCGCGCGACTGCTATGGTCGCAGGTTCGAATCCTGCCTCGGGCATGGATATGTGTGCTGTCCTTAGGTTAGTTAGGTTTAAGTAGTTCTAAGTTCTAGGGGACTGATGACCACAGTAGTTAAGTCCCATAGTGCTCAGAGCCATTTGAACCATTTTTGAAATAAGTGCTCCTTTGATTAATCGGGTAATAAGTTCTCAACCAATAACAGTAGCAAACATCACTTCCAAATAAAAACTTACAGAATCATAATGGTAGAAAGGTACCTTACAAACTTCAAAATTCACTTTCATTTAACACGCAGATATAAGTACGTATACAAAACTCACAGTTAGTATATGTGTCAAATTCCAGTATTTATAACCTGCTGAACTACAGCGCAGAACTGGCAGTTTCAAATCTGTCCAGTGAGTAATCCTGATAACAGAAAACTATGTTCTCGAATAAGAAATATAATAACTTTATGACAACGCCCATCCGGCACTGGCCACACTTTTACACAGTCGTAAATTCCGTCGAAAAGTGACAGTTACTGCCCAATCTCCACACAGTTAAGTTCACTAACACCGCAGGAGTCACTGACGGTTAATACACATACCGTATTCCACTGCTTTCTTCTCTAATATCATGACATCCTTATTGTGGCCGAACATGTTACAGCACAGCGTATCCAGGTTTGACCCACGCTGCCTTGTTTATCTGCTGTGGCAAAACACCTACAAACGACATCGTCCACAGCTCGCTGTAAATTGCGTCCATACAATTGCAGAGTCTACGGCTTATCGTTCCACAGCAGCGTTGAATTCCCAAGCGTTTCGGTTTCACCATCAGTTCATTACCACAGAGTGGCAAAATTATTAATGCACAATTCGGACCATCCGGACCCCAACACTCTGCCGTTCTGCCCTTCTCGCTCGGTACTCTCTAACCCACCTCTCCTCGTCGGCAGAGGGCCACTCGCCGCCAACTCGGCGCCTCAGTATCTCTGGCGAGGCCAATATCGACCTTAACACTCGCGGCCGGAACACAATCGTGCCGAAAATCGACACAATACATACCAATAAAAATGATGACTTACATAAGACAAATGTAAGGATGTAGAGGCTTATCTCACTAGGGGTAAGATAGATACTGCCTACAGGAAAATTAAAGAGACCTTTGGAGAAAAGAGAACCACTTGTATGAATATCAAGAGCTCAGATGGAAACCCAGTTCTAAGCAAAGAAGGGAAAGCAGAAAGGTGGAAGGAGTATATAGAGGGTCTATACAAGGGCGATGTATTAAGGACAATATTATGGAAATGGATGTAGATGAAGATGAAATGGGAGATACGATACTGCGTGAAGAGTGTGATAGATCACTGAAAGACCTGAGTCGAAACAAGGCCCCAGGAGTAGACAACATTCCATCAGAACTACTGACGGCCTTGGAAGAGCCAGTCCTGACAAAACTCTACCATCTGGTGAGCAAGATGTATGAGACAGGTGAAATACCCTCAGACTTCAAGAAGAATATAATAATTCCAATCCCAAAGAAAGCAAGTGCTGACAGATGTGAAAATTACCGAACAATCAAATTAATAAGTCACGGATGCAAAATACTAACGCGAATTCTTTACAGACGAATGGGAAAACTTGTAGAAGCCGACTTTGGGGAAGACCAGTTTGGATTCCGTAGAAATATTGGAACACGTGAGGCAATACTGACCCTACGACTTATCTTAGAAGCTAGATTAAGGAAAGGCAAACCTACGTTTCTAGTATTTGCAGACTTAGAGAAAGCTTTTGACAATGTCGTCTGGAATACTCTCAAATTCTGAAGGTGGCAGGGGTAAAATACAGGGAGCGAAAGGATATTTACAATTTGTATAGGAACCAGATGGCAGTTATAAGAGTCGAGGGATATGAAACGGAAGCAGTGGTTGAGAAGGGAGTGAGACAGGGTTGTAGCCTCTCCCCGATGTTATTCAATCGGATATTGAGCAAGCAGTGAAGGAAACAAAAGAAAAATTCGGAGTAGGTATTAAAATCCATGCAGAAGAAATAAAAACTTTGAGGTTCGCGGATGACATTGTAATTCTGTCAGAGACAGCAAAGGACTTGGAAGATCAGTTGAACGGAACGGATAGTGTCTTGAAAGGAGGATATAAGATGTACATCAACAAAAGCAAAACGAGGATAATGGAATGTAGTCGAATTAAGTCGGGTGATGCTAAAGGTATTAGATTAGGAAATGAGACTCTTAAGGTAGTAAAGGAGTTTTGCTATTTGGGGAGCAAAATAACTGATGATGGTCGAAATAGAGAGGATATAAAATGTAGACTGACAATGGTAAGGAAAGCGTTTCTGAAGAAGAGAAATTTGTTTACATCGAGTATAGATTTAAGTGTCAGGAAGTCGTTTCTGAAAGTATTTGTATGGAATGTAGCCATGTATGGAAGTGAAACATAGACGATAACTAGATTGGACAAGAAGAGAATAGAAGCTTTCGAAATGTGGTGCTACAGAAGAATGCTGGGTAGATCATATAACTAATGAGGAGGTATTGATGGTAGGACATGTTCTGAGGCATCAAGGGATCACCAATTTGGTATTGGAGGGCAGCGTGGAGGGTAACAATCGTAGAGGGAGACCAAGAGATGAATACACTAAACAGATACAGAAGGATGTAGGTTGCAGTAGGTACTGGGAGATGAAGAAGCTTGCACAGGATAGAGTAGCATGGAGAGCTGCATCAGATCAGTTTCAGGACTGAAGACCACAACAACAACACGTAATTCAATGTGTATCAGCCACCAGGCACTACACATCGTCACAGGCTGTTGAGCTGAATCGCTCTTGTTGTCTGTACATACCGGAAAATATAACAGAACGTGACAAAAATACATAAAAACTATATTTGGTAGGTGGTATAAAGCTATGAACTTACCTAAAGTAGAAGGTCGTCATGGTTACGTAACTTACAACATTAGCCATGTGTCATATAAAGATATATATCCAGTGTTAATACGGCCACACTTGTGTTTTAATGCAAGGCGACTGACAGTGGTAGAAGTTACGCAATCCACGTGTCGATGTAAATAAGGCGTATCACTCGCAACTCACTACCTAAAGGAACGAGGAAGTATTGTAATAAGGCAGTCAGTGAACTGCCCATTGTTGCTCGAAAACAGTAGCTGCCAGATGGCGGCGCTACAAACAACAAATTTTGATAAAGTCGTGACTCCCTGACAAAATAAAGAATTGTAACGTAACGAAATTTTCTAATAGATTTACGTTTTATCAAATTCAATGAATTCTGTTCAATTTCTACAAATCTGTAGTACCTATATATCGAGCGTAAGCTGTTCACTAAGTAATACAAAAACCACGTCATAGTAAAACAGAAGGAAATTAATACATGGTCACAAATGAAAGCTGTATAATATTTTAAAATAAAGTATGTACAGTGACGATGATCAAAAAATTGTAAACCTGTAATATCGAATGATGAAGGAAAGTAATACTGTAACCCAGGATCTAGCTATCAGTTAATTACAAACCATTAAATAGATGCATAAGACCTATGTGGTACAATTGAGCCATTATATGTTACATTAAGGATGGTTACAAAGTCGAACATCATAAATATTTTATAATCATGACATCTTATGCTTAGGTATTTGCTATAGAACATGTGATCAAACAACAACATATACCCCACATGTCAAGATACGAGTTAACTGATGAACAATAAGCATTATTTTTGTTTAATTTGTAATACATGTTCGTAAAGTCAATCATATTCGAAAATCAACATCTAGAAGACGTAGACATGTCTAATCCAAATGAAGCTTAAGGTCTTGGTGTTACACACACAATGACATACCGAGAAAGATAACTCATAGCTTTAGTGCATCATACAAAAGAAGCGAGCAGCTGAAGTTATTTAATGTTGTAACCTAAGGTATAAGTGCAATGTATTATAATCGCTCTTTCGTTTAGTAAATTGTTAATATTGGTTGTAGTGAATATAAAAGAAAAGTTAGGGCGGTTATAATGATGAAATGAAAAACGAACATCGCTGCAGCCTGTGCTGTAGGCCTATGACAAGTGAACGTAGGAAGATGATTAAGCCGTTTTGAGCGTCAGAATTAACTTTGCAAGAAAATGAAGCGCATAAATCGGCATCAGATTTCGTTACCATGCAACTGAATGAAGATAGGTTCGTTTCCTGGAACGGGCTGTGAGCACTTGTGGCTGTAATTACGGCGGCAGATCCATTGCATCATCGTAGTAAGACGACCAACAACGAACATTTGCTGAAAAACATCAAAAATTATTAGATGAGAACAAGGATTAAATTAAACAATACAAATAAATGAAGTAAATCTTCAGATTTATATAATTCGTGTTATTTAAACAGCCGTAATAAGACACCGCCCTTTAATCCACCCATTCACTAAGAGGGAGAGAGCGTTTGTCTTAAAAACAAATTAGGATCGAAAATAAATCATAAAACATATCTGTGAGGTTGGGAAGCTCTGATAATACTGATAAATAATGCGATCACTATTAGGAAACCCAACAAGTAAGCAAATAATAGCATGCCTACAACAATACTACTATAATGAGAGTATCAGTTTACTAGTTTTAAGGATATTCATCAAAGTTTTATTACTTGTTTTACGTAAAATAATGTTAAATAGGACGTGTAACGAATTGCGAGGAATAAGTGACTACTTGTACTTTAACAATGTATCTAAAGAGATGTATCACAAATTCTGTGAGATTGTTTTGTAAATCATGAAATGTACTTGTCTTTTTGTTTGAGTTAAGACGTAAATTAAACTTCCGTGGACTTGTTGATGCAATGTGAGTTGAGTGATACGAAAAATATTCATTTCTTAGTTAAAACTGAACATAACTTTTCCTTCTGGTAGTTTGTGGAAACACAGACTCCAAAATCCCATTTTTACTAGTTTTCAGCTGTGTAAAATTTATTCTGTTAGGTCATATATCTGGCAACAGTAAGTGGTTTGTACGTTTCAACAGCACACTTGTGTGTGGCCATTTATTAAAAATAGAACCTGCAATATTTTTCAACTTTACGTATTTCCAAGAATAGCTCGATCGCCAATAAAGCACTTAAGCTGTTTTTTTGCATTATCCATTGGTCTTAAATAAAGCGCAAGCCACATACAAATCCCAATCTTAGCCTGAATATATTTTTAAACTGTACATTAACAGAAAGACAGTTTTTCAAAACTTCGGAATTTCGTCGATCCCAGCAGCCATAGACATATTATCGCTGACAGGCAGCGACTACATACTAAAGGTAAGTTTCACTGAGCTTCGTGTAAGCACGAACGAAAAGCAAGTATATAATTCTTTATCCTCCCTCGAATCAAATCGGTATTAACTTTAAACGTATTTACAAATACTTAGACCAAGAACATTAAAGATATGAAGGGGGAGCAACAAACACTGGGTCAATTAGATGTTACTTACAATCTTAAGTAGCCTTCTGTTTGTGTTTGATACTGAATAAGATGTCAACTCATCGTATGTGTAAACACACAAACTGACTGACATATGTTCTAAGACCAGGATCTGAAGACGTGAAACACAGAACAGATTCAGTCCAAATGCAACACAATGTCTAGGTTCTAGATACGCGACGATGCGTCGAGCAATACAGTTCACAGTTAAGTGTTTCATAGAGGAGAAGCGTTTAAGAAGATTAAAACTAAATTGCAACAATTGCATAAGAAAATAAGAAAACTTTTATCAATTCAGACTGCATGTGCTATGAATGTACTCCAAAATTTAGCTGTTTTTCTCCCTGTGACGGAGTTGTAATGACATATTTTGAGTCGTTTTTCATCTAATCATTTTACCTATATTTTGTATAGGGGTACTTCCTTTATTTTTAGGTTTTATGTGCCTGTATTGGTTTGCTTATATACGTTTTAATTCCTAGTTTACGCACTTTCGTTTTTCGAAATTGTACCTTAAAACGCTCACGCGCGCCGCCTGGCTACTACTTGCCGCACAATACCCATACAGGCTAAGTATAAAACAGTGTGACAATGTGTAATTTGGGCCATAGCGTTTAACATATTCACAGATTAATTAATTTTCTGTTTCCAAAGGTCGTCATAAATATTTTCAACAAATTACATAAGAAAAACGTATCTCCTAAAATAAATAATAGTGACCCACGCTAATTACAGAACTTTGAACAGCAGTTTTAAAAAGACCAACTTGTTATTAGATTTCAAAACTGAAAATACTTTGAATCACGATTACAACACCGTGTAGGTCCAAAAATGGATAACTGTAATAAGTCAAGTGTATGTAAGCTTAATTGTGAAAATTGTGAACAGATATACGAGAGTAAGTCACTTATTACCCGCAATTTAGTTATATTTTTGTTTATTTTGGTAGTACTTTCGTTTTAGGTTGATGACGCATGCTTTGTTTATTTGTTGTTATATCTTTGCAATTTTCAAGTTGCTAGGTTAGTTTCGTTATGGCTGCCGTGCTGTTCATCATGGCGGCTCCGCAGTTTATTTGCACCAAAGAAGAGCAGCGTTCAGTGATCCATTTTTTGTGGTCGTAAGGCGTATCAGGGGCCGAAATTCATCGAAGACTTTCGGTACAGTACGGGAACCGTGTTTTGCCACAACGGAGTGTCTACGGATGGACTGAAAAATTAAAAATTCCGAAATGGTCGCACAAGTGTTACGCACGATGAAGGAGCCGGACGATCGTTTACCGCCACAAATGAGGAAACCATTGAGCGTTCACGTGAAATGATTCTCTTAGACAGACGATTCGCTATTGAAGTGGCACATCGTCTGCAAGTTAGTCACGGTGCTGCCTACGAAATCATCCACAACAGACTTGGGTTTCATAAAGTTTGTGCAAGATGGATCCCAAAACAACTCACACAGTTGCATAAACAAACGCTATTGGACTTCTGCAAAAAACGTTTGGATCGCTATGGTAACGAAGAGGACAACTTCTTAGACAAGATCGTTATTGGTGACGAAACTTGGATCCATTGTTAAGAGCAGGAGCGTAAACGGCAGAGTATGGAATGGAAACATCCAAATTCGCCGTGCAAGAAAACGTTCAAGACGCAACCGTCCGCAGGAAAACTAATGCTTACGGTTTTTTGGGACGCACAAGGTACAGTACTGGAAAATTATGGGGAAAGGGGCACAACAATAAACAGTTTATGTTACAGTGAGATGCTTTCTGCCAGCCTAAAGCCTGCAATTCGAAGGAAACGCCGACGATTGCTGTCAATAAGATGCTGTGTTGTTGCACGACAATGCCCGTCCGCATACTGGTGCCTACACAGCTGAAACGGTCTAGAAACTCAAATTTGAAGTACTGAATCATCCTCCATATAGTCCAGATCTTGTCCCTTCTGACTATCACTTATTTGAACCACTCAAACAGGCATTAAGGGGTCGTCGATTTGCCTCGGACGAAGCAGTGAAAGAAGCGGTGCATTCCTGACTTGCAGCTCAACCGAGAACCTTCTTTTATGAGGGCATCAGGAAGCTTGTACAACGATGGACCAAGTGCGTTGAAACGCAAGGAGACTATGTCGAAAAATGATGTTCTTGTAAGTTTCCTATTTGATTACAATAAAATTTTATAATTACTTTGCGGACAATAATTGACTTATCCTCGTATGTTAGGCAGGCAGGCTGTGTCTTTAAAATATTAGGAAACACACAGGCATATAAAAGAGAGCCTTTGGCATGCACTTGAAATCAGTACGTCACACAATTCGAGATATAATTTGTAATATGAAAGTTGTATAATACGTGCTTTCAGGTAGAAAAATTGATCTTCTGGAAGAATTAGAAATATACAGCGATAATAAACATATGCCCGATCTTCCTCGTAGATTAAAACTGTGTGCCGGACCGAGACCCGAACTCAGGACCTTTGCCTTTCTGCAAGGTTCGCGGGAGAGCTTCTATAAAGTTTGGAAGGTAGGAGACGAGATACTGGCAGAAGTAAAGCTGTGAGGACGGGGCGTGAGTCGTGCTTGGGTAGCTCAGTTGATGCCGGCATGGTAGCTCAGCGTGTTCGGTCAGAGTGCTGATTGGCCTCTGTAATAAAAAAACTGAGTGGAACGATCAACAAAACGAACTTTTACGGATGTCATGTGACGTCCTCAACGACAAAAAAAAAAAGTTGGTAGAGCACTTGCCCGCGAAAGGCAAAGGTTCCCAAATTCGAGTCTTCGTCGGGTACACAGTTTTAACTACCAGGAAGTTTCATATCAGCGCACACTCCGCTGCAGAGTGAAAATCTCATTCTGGAAATGCACGATCGTTTATCAGATAATCAACTAGAATTCAAACAAAATATTTATTTCAGTATATTTGATGAATTGCTGTAATCCGTTTGAGTCCACCACATCACTTAATTGTTTTTGTTCTGGCTGCATTTGGATCTTGATTGTAGCCATAAAAACTGGTCACAATACACCCTTTGTATTTATGAATATTTTAGACGTTATGGCAAAATTACACATTGCCACACTCTTTGATACTTAGACATATATAGTTATTGTTTTTAATTATGCAATGGTTTCTACTACCTATGTTTAGGGCATCAGTAAAGTGATGGTCTATGGGGCCTAGACCTTGGGGCACAATAGCAACTTAGACCTTGGCCTACAATTAGCTCCTAGACCTGGGGCTACAGTTAGCACTTAGAAATTGTGCTACGATATAAATTGCCTTTACAAATACAAATATTTTGGGCCACAATAACATCTAGGTCTTTGGCTACAATTGCATCTAGACCTTGGACTAGAATATAAAAAATGGTTCAAATGGCTCTGAGCACTACGGGACTTAACATCTGAGGTCATCAGTCCCCTAGAACTTAGAACTACTTAAACCTAACTAACCTAAGGACATCACACACATCCATGCCCGAGGCAGGATTCGAACCTGCGACCGTAGCGGTCGCGCGGTTCCAGACTGAAGCGCCTAGAACCGCTCGACCACACCGGCCGGCGACTAGATTATAAATTTGCCATGTGCAGATATTGTTATTCCCAAGGAAAGTAGCACCAACGGATTCTAAAAATTTGCACAACGTCTACTTTAGCAGCTTCCAGAAGATGAACCACCTGTGTGAACGACTAATAGACTGCTAGCTTAGGGGGAATGCTGAACAAGTTGCGGTGAACACGGCAGCTATCGCAGCATGAGGGAACGACCGAGCGCCCAACTCTGCAAACGAAGCATGATGTCATCATGGAAGCTAAGAAATACCGTCATACTAGTAACAAAGCAGAGTCTCGTAATGAAGGCTAGGTACAACGCGAGATTAACTATTCGGGTACTGAGCAAGCAGAAAAAAGCCTCTGAAAGGTGAAGCTACGAAAGTCTGAAGTCTCTAAGTGTCCGACATCGAGGGAAAACCAGAATAAATGATGCCATTTCCACCTGCGCCGCCACAGAATGCAAGGGAAGCGCTAACATAAATAGCCTACCCTTTTAACAAATGCCTTATTGCTGAGTGCAGTATATTGATTGCTTAGTGCATAGTCTCTGACGGGGCGCAGAGGCCACCATCACCCCACAGGCCGGCTGGAGACTTGACCTGCGTGACCTGGACGCTGTCCGTCATTCGCCTTCGAGAGAGAGAGTGGGAGGGGGACACTCTGCTGCTGCTCATCCTTTTCCTGTAGCATACACCGATCCCGTTGGGTCCTGTCTCCTAAACGAGGCTGAGAGCCGACCTCTGCGAGCCAGTGGGTACTTCAGGTAGACCTGGGGCCTGACTCCTGAACACAAATCTTCGAGTTTACGTTAGAGATCAAGACGTAGAGCTGAGGCCGCCGGAGTCCGTGAGTCGACGGTCGCCTTGTGACGTAACGGTTGCCACCCGACACTTTGCAGAGCTGGCGGTACTGCGTGCCTTCCACCGCTGACGAGGCGTTGCTCTGCCGGCCCGACTGTGGCAGGGCCTTTGGAAGACAATCCTGTATTATTGCCTAATAAATGTGCTATTGCCAATGATGTTTTCTTGGTGCTCTCGAACGTAACAAGGTCCTCATCACCAATTCCTGCCCAGCTCTCTCCTGACGACTGTAGGAGTGTGGGACAGGATTCCTATTAGATCATGTATATTCCAATAGATAATTCTTATCGTCTTTTGTATATATTGTCATAATATTTCATACAATCTAATTTATGTTGATATTTTTTATGTAATACCTATACCTTGGACTTCTCCGCTTTTTACTCTTATGAATACTGATTAATTTTTATTTCATTTTAAGTTAACAGTTACAGAATTTTAGCTGCTGATATCAAGTTTCTTACCAAACTTTTCATCTACATCTACATGGATACTCTGCATATCACATTTAAGTGCCTGGCAGAGGGTTCATCGAACCACCTTCACAATTCTCTATTATTCCAATCTCGTATAGCGCGCGGAAAGAATGAACACCTGTATCTTTCCGTACGAACTCTGATTTCCATTTTATTTTATCTTGGTGATCGTTCCTCCCTATGTAAGTCGGTGTCAACAAAATATTTTCGCATTCAGAGGAGAAAGTTGGTGATTGGAACATTGTGAGAAGATTCCGTCGCAAAGAAAACCGCCTTTCCTTTAATGATATCCATCCCAAATCCGGTATCATTTCTGTTACACTCTCGCCCATATTTCGCGATAATACAAAACGTGCTGCTTTTCTTTGAACTTTTTCGATGTACTCCGTCAGTCCTATCTGGTAAGGATCCCACACCGCGCAGCAGTATTCTAAAAGAGGACGGACAAGCCTAGTGTAAGCAGTCTCCTTAGTAGGTCTGTGACATTTTCTAAGTGTCCTGCCAATAAAACGCAGTCTTTGGTTAGCCTTACCCACAACATTTTCTATGTGTTCCTTCCAATTTAAGTTGTTCGTAATTGTATTACCTAGGTATTTAGTTGAATTTACGGCTTTTAGATTAGACTGATTTATCGTGTAACCGAAGTTTAACGAGTTCCTTTTAGCACTCATGTAGATGACCTCACACTTTTCGTTATTTGAGGTCAACTGCCACTTTTCGCACCATTCCGATATTTCTTCTAAATCGTTTTGCAGTTTGTTTTGATCTTCGAAATCAGTCATTGCATTACCGACAAGCACAGTGGTGTGGCTAAGCCATGTCTCCGCAACATCCTTTCTTTCAGGAGTGCTAGTTCTGCAAGGTTCGCAGGAGAGCTTCTGTAAAGTTTGGAAGGTAGGAGGCGAGGTACTGGCAGATGTAAAGCCGTGAGGACGGGGCGTGAGTCGTGCTTGGGTAGCTCAGTTGGTAGAGCACTTACCCGCGAAAGGCAAAGGTCCCGAGTTCGAGTCTCGGTCCGGCACACAGTTTTAATCTGCCAGGAAGTTTCATATCAGCGCACACTCCGCTGCAGAGTGAAAACCTCATTCTGGAAGCACAGTGCAGTTAAAATCCCCAGTACTCTGAAAAGATCTTTACAATACGTGTGCTGTCCAGCCAGCCAGCTGTGCATACCACCTGTGCTCGTCTTGTGTTTCCAGTGTCATCCTATACCATCATGCCAAGATATTGGATCTGGATGACGATGACGAATAAGTGCGGGCAACGTTCGTTCTTCTTGAGCTCGACTCACAGATATGTGCATCGTGATGCTGTATACAGAACTGGGACTCATCTGAAAAGGCGACGTGGCACCACTTCTGCGTCCAGCGCTGTCGTTGGGAGCACCACTGCCCGCGCGCTTCTTTCTGCTGCCGAGTCAATGAGAGCCTCAACAATCGTCGCCGTGTCCGTAGTCCGCCAGACGTCATTGCACTGTCCGTGTAGGTTCTTGGCTTGCTGAGAACAAGGATGTACGTGAGGTGGCTTTATAATTGCGCAGGACCGAAGAACAATATATCTGTCCTCTCGGGCGCTAGTCGCTAGGGCTGGTGAGATCTTGGATGACGAGTTTAAACCCACAGATTCCTTATTCGAGGGACAGCCCTGGCATTCCGAACAAATGAAGAACAAATTCACGGAACGAAAAATTCCAGCCCTATTCTGAAAATATCGAATTCCGACTCACACTGGCTGACTTTCTCCTTATACTGGGCACAATGTGATCTTCTGGAAACTATCAACATTCATACAGAATCACCACTCTTGCCACTTCTCCTAATAAATAACGTAATGAAAAGAAGAGATGTCTTCCGAAGTAAGAGTGCCGCAGGAGAGTGTCGTAGGACCGTGGCTATTCACAATATACATAAATGACCTTGTGGATGACATCGGAAATTCACTGAGGCTTTTTGTGGATGATGCTGTGGTATACCGAGAGGTTGTAACAATAGAAAATTGTACTGAAACGCAGGGGGATCTGCAGCGAATTGACGTATGGTGCAGGGAATGGCAATTGAGTCTCAATGTAGACAAGCGTAATGAGCTGCGAATACATAGAAAGAAAGATCCGTTTTCATTTAGCTACAACATAGCAGGTCAGCAACTGGAAGCAGCTAATTCCATAAATTATCTGGGAGTAGGCATTAGGAGTGATTTAAAATGGAATGATCATATAAAGTTGATCGTCGGTAAAGCAGATGCCAGACTGAGATCCATTGGAAGAGTCATAAGGAAATGCAATCCGAAAACAAAGGAAGTAGGTTACAGTACGCTTGTTCGCCCACAGCAGTGTGGGATCCGTACCAGATAGGGTTGATAGAAGAGATAGAGAAGATCCAACGGAGAGCAGCACGCTTCGTTACAGGATCATTTAGTAATCGCGAAAGCGTTACGGAGATGATAGATAAACTCCAGTGGAAGACTTTGCAGGAGAGACACTCAGTAGCTCGGAATGGGCTTTTGTTGAAGTTTCGAGAACATATCTTCACCGAGGAGTCAAGCAGTATATTGGTCCCTCCTACGTATATCTCGCGAAGAGACTATGAGGATAAAATCAGAGAGATTAGAGCCCACACAGAGGCATACCGACAATCCTTTCCACGAACAATACGAGACTGTAATAGAAGGGAGAACCGATAGAAGTACTCAAGGTACCCTCCGCCACACACCGTCAGGTGGCTTGCGGAGTATGGATGTAGATGTAGAAGTAGAAATCTTTTTAAAATACCATTTTTTGGCCTGTATCTTACAGGATTCAACGTCTCCTTCAAAACAAATACGATTATAAATAGCATTTTCTACTAACAATAGTTTGAAAAAAATCTTATTGATAATTTGAAATCGGTGCATACTTTCTTACAAAACTCAGGTGTCTATAAAATTAGCTGTGACATATGTCCAGCCTGTTACATAGGACAGACACGACGAGCAATTGCTGTTAGATTTAAAGAATATCTTTTAGGGAAAAAAGGCATAAATATGTCTAACTCGTGCTTCGATGATCACTTATTGATTACAGGCCATACGCCTAAAGAGATCCATGACGTCAGTATCCTGCACGTAGAAAAGAAAGGCTCCAGACTTAATATCCTTGAAGAATTAGAAATTTTCCAACACCTTTCTCTCAATGACGGCTTCATTCTGAATGAACAGTTGCAGCTACGTAATAAAAATTTCTTTACTAGCATAAAGTGCTTACTTAGAAACGCCTAGAGTAGACTTTCCTTTTCATTTGTTGCGTTGAAATTAGCTTTCGCACAAAATCTTTAGAATATTTGCTATTGCATTCTATCGTATAAATTTATTTTGCATAATACTGGTTGTTGACTTCCGAATTGAACATTTATATGCTATTTAAAATAATGTTGTTAATCTAAGCAGCTGATTTCTTCGGTTGTTAATAGATGGCGCTGCTTGTTGCATGGGGGCTTAATTAAAATGCAATAATTTTAGTAGCTGTGTGTCCGGCTACGAAGTCTCATAACCGGTTGGCCCTGAGTAGTATTAGTACGTAATCTGACTGCATAAAATGACAATAGAGAATGAAAGGAAATTTCCGTTAACACAATTGATTAATTAAGTCCCCTGCAACTATAAAAGCTACGAAACAACAAAGCACAAGCGTAACTGTTCTGTGTGTGGAAGTGTGATTCAACGTACATGTATCTGGCACGGTTCTTCCTCAATACGACAAGATATTTTAAACACCATTTACAATGAACTAATTGAAAAACCAAAAATACTATAGTTGCACATAGAAACCAGAATTACAAGTCTAATAAATGAACACGAGCCAGATGCTTTGTTGACTGAACCTGTGACCAAGAGGCATTGTCATTAAGGAAATGTGAAATAATTTTTTTTTTTACCTCCATATATATTGACGAAAAATACACTGTGATCATTGCAACATCTTCCATCTATACATTACACCAACCGAACAGCATCTACTGTCTCGCCCAACAGAACAACAACTGCACACGACATCCTGTGAACTAGTATTGCTCTCGACATCCTCTCAACAAGTACTGCCCACGGCAACCTCTGAACTACTACTGCACCAGTGGAGGCGGCGGAATAATAATGTTTGGCGCAATCTCTGGCGCTGTGACTCAGTGTAGCCACGTTTCATTGTTTCGTGTCCACGTTGTGGCAACTTCGGCCTGTCAGCGTCTTGGTCTGATGCCCCACTAGAACCTGTTTCCTCTTACAAGAATTAGCGGCGTACAGTGTGCTACGTCACGTAGCTATAATTTTTAATGACAGGTACCATTGTTATGTCAGTACAAATACCTGCAGTTTTTAAATGATTTTAAATTTGATTTTATAAATTTATCTTATATGAAGAGTGCATTTGGCTCTTAAGTCTGTTTTCATCTGTCACTACATGTGGGTATAGTCACCTCATAAATTTGTTCGGTATGATAGCCATCTATTCTTAAGTTTCTCCTATGTTAGTGGCTTTGTAATCTTCGTAGGTAATTGTCTTTGGTTTTTCTGATGAATACACTCATAGTCTTTGTCGAAACCAGCTCAAGTCACATCTTGTTAGAACCGGCTGGCTGTATTATACAAATCATATGAATGAAGTAATAACAAGTAACTACTAACAAAAATCTACCAGTGAGACCTCAACATTTTTGGCAGGATGTTGTAACCGCTCAAGATACCAGCTGACGACGAAAGCCCTGTTCCTATGGTTTTTGTTCGAAGGAGATCGATAACCTTTGAAACTCTTGTGATGGATGTTGGAGTACTAAGTTGTGAGCACGGATGGTGCCCTCATGACAGGATGCAAAATATTTTCCACCAGCTCGCAACCTCTAACTCAAAGAATTACCGCACGGAATTCCCAGCAAAGCAGAAAAACTCAGTCACAACAACTTTAACTCATTAGAGCAGTGGCACAACCGGTAGAACATGTTTGTCCAGAGCATCATCTAAACGGTGCATTTACAGGACTTCCTTCAGGGTCAGTACGACTGCTCAGGCACTTAATTAAGACTGATCATATTCCAAGCTTCTCCGGGAAGACATTCGAGTTCTCTTCATAAGTGGGGCTCTATTCAGATACTTTCATGAAATTGCAGCTCAGAATCAACGACTCTGTGCGTGAGTGTGCCCTTCGAATATATCAGGATGATCGGAAGGACTTATTAGAAGCTACACACGGAGTTCTAGAACAAGATTCGCAATCTAGATTGTTGTTGTTGTTGTTGTTGTGGTCTTCAGTCCAGAGACTGGTTTGATGCAGCTCTCCAAGCTACTCTATCCTGTGCAAGCTTCTTCATCTCCCAGTACCTACTGCATCCTACATCCTTCTGAATCTGTTTAGTGTATTCATCTCTCGGTCTCCCTCTAGGATTTTTACCCTCCACGCTGCGCGCCAATACTAAACTGGTGATCCGTTGATGACTCAGAACATGTTCTACCAACCGATCCCTTCTTCTAGTCAAGTTGTGCCACAAACTCCTCTTCTCCCCAATTCTATTCAATACTTCCTCATTAGTTGTGTGATCTACCCATCTAATCTTCAGCATTCTTCTGTAGCACCACATTTCGAAAGCTTCTATTCTCTTCTTGTCCAAACTATTTATCGTCCATGTTTCACTTCCATACATGGCTACACTCCATACAAATATTTTCAGAAACGACTTCCTGACACTAAAATCTATACTCGATGTTGACAAATTTCTCTTCTTCAGAAACGCTTTCCTTGCCATTGCCAGTCTACATTTTATATCCTCTCTACCTCGACCATCATCAGTTATTTTGCTCCCCAAATAGCAATCTAGATGTCAACTTAATAATAATCTAAAAGTTTATTTTCTCTCTGCTGTTTGTACACTATCTTCTAATCTTATACACCTTTATCTCTTTTTTTTCATTTGACAATCCTAGATATTCATTTTATACATTTCTGACTATTTAAGTCGAAACGCCATGAAAGCATCTTGAAAAAAAGCGGGAAACTGACGTGAAGTGTACTACAGACTTGGATATGCAAATGATTAGCATTTAATGGCAAATACGAGTAATGCTGTCTATATTCTTCGACGTGAAGTGTACTACAGACTTGGATATGCAAATGATTAGCATTTAATGGCAAATACGAGTAATGCTGTCTACATTCTTCGTGTAAGCTAATATTTATCATTCTGAAATTACTTTTGACTGTTGTCTGTTTTTTTGTGAGAAGATCATGTTACACCGGACAAAAGTCATGACCAATATCGTATTGGTCCTCCTTTTGTTCGGCATAGCATAGCAACTCGGCCTGGCGTGGGCTCAGCAAGTCGTTGGCCGTCCCCTGCAGAAATACTGAGCCATGCTGCCTCTATAGCCGTCCACAATTGCGAAAGTGTGCACGAACTAACCTCTCGATTACGTCCCATAAATATCCGAAGGGATTCACGTCGGTCGACCTGGATGGCTAAATAATTCGGTTGACGTGTCGAGGTTGTTCTTCACACGAAACGCGAACAGTTATGGCTCGGTGACAGGACGCATTGTCATCCACAAAAAAATCCATTATTGTTTGATAATATGAGGCCCATGAATGGCTGCAAATGGTCTCCAAGTAGCCGAACATAAGAATTTCCTGTCAGTGATCGGTTCAGACCAGAGGACCCAGTCCATTCCCTATTACACAGCCATACCAGCTTGTACAGTGCCTTGTTGACAACTTGGGTCATGGCTTCGTGGTGTCTGTGTCACACTCTAAAACTACTATCATCTCTTATCAGCTGAAATTGGGACTCATCTGACCTGGTCACGATTTTCCAATCATCTAGGGTCCAATCGATATGGTCACGAGCTCAGGAGAGGCGATGTCGTGCTGTTAGCACAGGTACTCACGTCGGTCGCCTGCTGCCACAGCCCATTAACGCCAAATTTCGCTGCACTGTCCTAACAGATACGTTTGCCGTACATCCCACATTGATTTCTGCCGTTATTTCATGCAGTGATACTTGTCTGTTAGCACTGACAATTCCTCTGCGCAAACGCCGCTGTTCTCGGTCGTTAAGTGATGGCCGTCGGCCACTGCGTTGTCCGTGGTGAGAGGTAATGACTGAAATTTGGTACTCTCGGCACACTCTTGACGCTGCAGATCTCGGAATATTGAATTCCTAACTATTTCCGAAACGGAATGGCCGGTGCGTCTATCTCCAAATGGTACAAATGGCTCTGAGCACTACGGGACTCAATATCTGAAGTCATCAGTCCCCTAGAACTTAGAACTACTTAAACCTAACTAACCTAAGGACACACATCCATGCCCGATGCAGGATTCGAACCTGCGACCGTAGCGGTCGCGCGGTTCCAGACTGAAGCGCCTAGAGCCGCTCGGCCACAGCGGCCGGCCGTCTATCTCCAACTGCCATTCCGTCTTCAAAGTCTGTTAATTCCCGTCGCCCAGCCATACTATCACATGAGAAACCTCTTGGCATGAATCACCTGAGCACAAATGTCTTTTCCGCCAATGTACTGTCCTTTTATACCTTGTGTACAGGATACTACCGCCATCTGTATAAGTGCATATCGTTAGCCCTTGACTTTTGTCACTTCGATGTGTATCACATGTCAGTGGGTGAAATATTTACCGATAGGTGTCGGAATTTCATAGTGGCCCTATCAAGGCTGGAACTTATTGCTCTGTGATGTTGCTGTTGTTCAGAATTCCACGGCTGTCCATGAATATGGAAGCTGAGCTTTCAGGAAGACCATGCTCAACATCGTACAGGATCGCAATGACCCCAGCGATTAGCGCCCGAGAGCGCTCCTTGGCTGTGTACAGTCTTAGTCACGTCACGTACCTCCTTGCTTTCAGTAAGCCAAGAACCTACGCGGACAGTGCAATGATGCCTGGCGGACTAGGGATCGTCATCACAACGAGCACTGTCGAGGCTCTCGTTGACTCGGCAGCAGAAGCAAGAGCGCTGGCAGTAGTTCGCGCAACGGCATTGCTGGACCCAGGAGTGGTGCCACGTCCCTTTTCAGACGAGTCACACTTCTGTATAAAGCATCAATATGCACATATCCATGTGCCAGATTGCATTCGTCATCGTCACAGAAGCCCAGTACCTAACATGACTGTATAGGACGTCATTGGAAACACAAGACGATCAAAGGTGGTTTGCCTAGACGGCAGCGATAACATAGCCCATGGATGTGCTCTATCTTCGAGGTAGCAATGACATCATCAAGATAACACAAGACTGCATGTTGCTTGTGTTGTCCTGGCATGCCTCGACCATTCGACTGTTGCCGTGGCCAGTTCGTTGTCTAGACATCTTACATTCTCCAGTACATTTCACGAGTGACACCTCTCCTCAGGTCACCGCCATACTCACCGAAGACGATCATCCAGGGTAGAACAGAACCGCGATTCTTCGCAAAACACAATGCGACGCCTTTCGACAGCAGTCCACGCTTCCCGATCACGACACCACACTTAACGGCGCCTTTTGTGTTGTGACGTCAACAGTAGCTTTTATATGTGCCAGTACCCTAGTCTGGCTGCTGCTAGTCCCCAGCCAATACTGTGGGATGACACAGAATGTTGCGACGAGTCCATTACTTGTTCTCGGATGGCGAGCGCAGATGTGAAGGTCTTACGATGTGCACAACACGGCAATCCTCCATTATGGTGGTCACACGTGGCCGACTGGAACCTTGACGTCGATTATACCGGCGCTCACATCTCCACGCTGCCCAACACTGGGCCATTATCTGAATGCCCCCAAAATATGGATTGGACGATTCGACCAGTTGGCAAAGTGCACACTCAGAATGAGGCTCCTGTCAAACTCTGTTGGATGCTTAACGCTTTCTCATACGGACTCGTGGCACCCCCATGTGCTTAACCGTCATCACTCAACATCTGATGCTGTTGATTACCCTTATATACCCTAAAAGGTCTGGTAATAACGCTAAATAGAAACAACACTGATGCACTCTGGTGAGTGTCACAGAGAATTGTAACTCTATTCGTCTATATACCTGCCGATGGGGTGTACGTATACGAAGTTACACTGAAATCCGACCGTGTCTTCTGGACGCTTTACTATTTTTTGTCAGGCAGTGTAGTTGAAAACATAATGACATAGACTCGTAAGAAAATTACTCCAGTATTCATTCTGTGAACACTCGACGGAAAAATTATTTGCATTTGGAAAACTTTTCTTTGAGCAATGAAGAGTAGCGCCGCCCCATTCTGCAGGAACTGATAAATTTAGTGAACAGTCCAAGGTTTCCAAACCTAAATTAAAAGCCCTCGATGTGGCTCACTCCTTTTGTACTTGCCGTACTTCTTTTCAGAGCTTTAGATCTTTTCGCTACATAATCTGCTAATTATTTGTGTATACTGTTACAAATCTTTCGTTTTCGTTTTCCTTGTTTCTTTGTTACATTTTAGTTGTTTAAATTTAGTGTAGTGTCCCACCACATGATCAGATTTCTTTTGATCACATAGTCCCACGAAGTCGTGGAAAATAACATAAAACACACAACTGCTCGGCCTCGAAGATAACTGGATGATAAAAAGTTAAGCATATAATGCGTGGAAGTATCTTGTGCAGCTGACCCATGATCTTCACGATGTATGAACGCCGAGAGGTAAGTGGGTAACTAAGTGTGTAGTGAGCTAAATATGGAGCAACGTCACATAAAGACTGACCATGAAGAACGTAATTCAATGAGGGACCTTTTATGGACAAATCACTAGCTTCTGATAATTCCAAAGATTCTGTTGCATGGACTAGTTCGAAAACTCACATCCGCGTCATCCAGACAAGTTTTTCCTAAAATATATTCGTGTCGAACTACAAGCGACGATATCGTAATTCTGTTTTAACATAAACGAAGCGAAAAACAAATTCTCTCTAAATGTCGTACAGTCTTTTTTCATAGGTATATTCATTATAGGGATATCGGCATCACCTTCGTTTTTTCAAATGGAACTCTCAATCACTTTCAGAAAAGATACTATACGTCGTTTAGTGGGGACTTTCTCTCAGTTCGTATGCGTGAAAACAAAATTACTATATTCTGAATGGTTCTGGAAAAAAATGGTTCAAATGGCTCTGAGCACTATGGGACTTAACTTCTGAGGTCATCAACTAACCTAAGGACATCACACACATCCATGCCCGAGGCAGGATTCGAACCTGCGACCGTAGCGGTCACGCGGTTCCAGACTGTAGCGCCTAGAACCGCACGGCCACCCCGGCCGGCTGGTTCTGGAAACATTTGAGATGGACAGCAAAGCTAAATCATTCTGCCTAGTGACGCATTACGTTGATGTCCCCAATTTCTTAAGGAGAGAGTACGAAGCTGTTCGCTTAGTTACTTTACAGACACACTTCAAATCTTTTCATTACTACTTTACACCCGCTTAATAAATTACACAAATTAACACAAGATGTAAGTGTTGTGTTGTTTAACAACACACACCGAACTAGAGCACATGAGCTTAGAATCATTGTTAAACAGCTCACAAGCCGGCCGGAGTGGCCGAGCGGTTCTAGGCGCTACAGTCTGGTTTAGGTTTAAGTAGTTCTAAGTTCTAGGGGACTGATGACCTCAGAAGTTAAGTCCCATAGTGCTCAGAGCCATTTGAACCAAACAGCTCACAGCACAGCTGCCGGTATAAGCACGTGTAATGAGGAATCACACTACAGGAAGCACCCAGCCGAAATCCATTTTTGGTTAAATATTTAAGTACGAAGCCGAACTGTAATGACACACAGCACTAAAGTGAACTTCACTCCACAACAACGTCCTTTGCGAGGCGCATGTATCGGAGGACGCTCTTACAATCAGCTAAGGAATCTTAACACAAGCGTAGATCATTGTCGTTGTGTTTCGTAACCGCTCGATAGTAACCTGTAATGTATGCAGTGTTGATTTGTTTCGTAACGGTTTCTCGTTTAGAAGGTAAAACCCCAAAATAAATTTGTGTATAATCTTTCCCGCTGTATCGGGACCGTCACCGTTATGGACCTTCTTGCGCCGACATCCCGACAAGACCTATTTTGTACCGATTTTGCAAAATACTGTTACGAGCTTAGTTCAAGCACTGAAGTAATGCCATCTATTAGCGAACATGTAAGCGCAGCCTCAGTTAGTTCTATGTCAATGAGTGTTATGTTGACAAGGCCGTCTCACAGATGGCGTTGCATGCTGCGTATCCTATATCGACGATGTAAGCACCCTCTGGACCTAGCGCCATTATTCGAGAATATAATAGACTTCTAAAGTAGTACGAGGCCAGAACTACTTAAACAGCGCCATACGGAAGAATTACGAAGGTAATCCCAAAAGTAAGGTCTATTTTTTATGAGTACATAGGCCGGTTTGTTTCTATAATGGTTTACATCAGTTTACAACTTGAACATTTAGCTTTTTTTCGACATAATCACCATTTCTGTCGATGTATTTTTGTGGGCGCTGTGGCAGTTTTTGTATGCCCATGTCATACCAGCTCGCCGCCATGCTGTTCAGAAAGTTATGAACCTCTTCTTTCACCTAGTCGTTGGAGCTGAATCGCTTTCCGGCCAAATGTTCTTTTAACCAAGGGAACAGGTGGTAGTCACGGGGCGTCAAGTCAGAACTATAGGGTGGGTGGATGATGATGTTCCACTGAAACTGTTGCAGGAGTGCAACGGTTTGCCGAGCGATGTGTGGGCGAGCGTTGTCATGGAGAATGTGTACGCCCTTGCTCAACATTCCTCTTCGCCGGTTCTGAATTGCCCGTTTGAGTTTTTTCAGAGTATCACAGTACCTGTCAGCGTTAATTGTGGTCCCAGTGGGCATAAAGTCGACCAACAATACCCCTTTCCGATCCCAAAAAACGGTTGCCATGACTTTGCCGGCAGATTGTGTTTGTTTGAATTTCCGCGGCTTTGGCGGAGAAGGATGCCGCCACTGGCGTGATTGTTGCTTGGACTCAGGTGTACAGTGGTATGCCCAGGTTTCGTCACCCGTGACAATTCAGTCCAGAAAGTTGTCCTGTTCGGATGCAAGGCGGTGAAGAAATGCCCGGGAAGCATCAACTCGTTGCCGCATGTGGTCTTCAGTAAGCATGCGTGGCACCCATCTTGCGCACACTTTCCGGTAATTCAATGTTTCCGTTAAAATTCTGTGAGCTGTGCTTCGGGAAACCTCAGGAACAAACGTCCAAAGGTAAAGATCATCTAGGGTGATCCGCCGATCTCCACGCATGCTTTGCTCAGCCTTCAACACTGTCTCCTCAGAAATTTACGGTCTCCCGCTCCTTTGTTTGTCGTGAATTTCGGTCCGACCAGCTGCAAACTCTCTACACCACTTACGAACATTTTTGACATTCGTGCACGACTCACCATACAATTCCTCCAAGTGGCGATGGATTTCAATCGGCGCAGTGCCCTTTGCGTTCAAAAACCGAATAACTGCGCGCAATTCGCACTTGGCGGTGACATCCAACGGCTGCCAAGCCAAGACTGAGCGCCTCAGCGCGGCTTGCGCATGTTTACACACAGCGCGTGAAGCACTCTTCATAACAGTGTGACCAACTGCCACACAAACGGAGTTCTGTACTTATAAAAGAATAGAAGACCATACTTTTGGGCCGGCCGGAGTGGCCAAGCTGTTCTAGGCGCTACAGTCTGGAACCGCGCGACCGCTACGGTCGCAGGTTCGAATCCTGCCTCGGGCATGGATGTGTGTGATGTCCTTAGGTTAGTTAGGTTTAAGTAGTTCTAAGTTCTAGGGGACTGATGACCTCAGAAGTTAAGTCCCATAGTGCTCAGAGGTATTTTGACCCATACTTTTGGGATTACTCTCGTATATTAAATAATTTTTTTTTACTTTATCCCCCTCCCCAATCACGAAGTGTCCCGACTAGGTCTCAGCAAGATATGGCAACGCTAACCATACAGGAGTTGAAATAGTGGTGTACGTATGATCTTTATCATACCCTAAACAACCGTGAGGCAGAACGTCTCCATGTGGTACTTGTCGAATGGCTTCATTTTTCTAGGAATGCCATGCTACAGGGGGCGTATCATGCAGAAATAGCAATCGTTTATGTGAAATGGAGGCTCTCTCTAAGTCACTGAGAAGGCAAACGGCATTTAACGAACGTTTTTATTTAACGATCCACGTAGGTCCATATCATACGTATTGCAGATTGTATGCGATGCACAGAACTTGTCCAGATTTCCTGATTGCATCCCAAAATAGTGGTGATATGCTGTCTTTATATTTGGAGTAATTCGAAGTTTCTGTGGAGAAAATGTCACCTCGCCACACACATGAAAAAAATTGTCAAAGAGTTTGGCAACTACGTGGCATCCTGGATTCTACATAACTTGAAGCAGAAACAAAAACTTGATTTTTTTTTCAGAATAAATGGTGTCTTAAATTTACACCCACAGTAAAATAAATTCAATACAATACCTAAAACTAGCTATATAGAGCTAACATCACGAAGCATAATAAGAATGACAAACTGCCTATTGGCTTCTGTCTCGGGTTCTTCGGCCGACGTTCATCTAATGATTTTTCTGACGTTTCGCCAGCACGAGTGGCTGGCATTGTCAAAGCTTCACCCTCCATTGCCGGTGGTGAACTGGAGGCGAGCTCGCGGCCGCAGACTATATGTACCTGGCGCGCCAACGTCCGAGGGCTTCTCCGCGGTCATTTCCGGTGCGGTTCTCCTCTTGCTACCTGCGACGGTCGTTCGCTGCAGTACGGGAAGCCAGGATCCGTTTACCTTAAGGCTTTCCTCTTTCTTGTTGAAACTGTTCGCGTGTTTTTGGATTTCTACAGCTTCTCTGAACAAGCGCGTGTGATAGTGCTTCTCTACAGCCAGAACTTCCGTGTCGGCGAATTTTATTACGTGGTCGGTCTCATTCAGTGCGTGTTCTGCCACGGCCGATTTCTCCACCTGCCCCAACCTGCAATGTCGCTTATGCTCTTTGATCCTGGTGTTAATGGATCGTCCAGTCATTCCGACATAAACTTTTCCGCATGTGCAAGGTATACGGTATATTCCCGACATTGCAAGTGGGTCTCTTTTCTCCTTCGCCGATCTAAGACACTCTTTGATCTTCCTTGTCGGTTTGAAAATCGTCTTTACGCCGTGTTTGCGCAATATACGGCCGATTCTGTCCGTCACTCTGGGAATGTATGGCAGAAAGGCCGTACCCGACATTTCTTTTTCTGGTTCCTTACTTCGCCGAGTGTTTGGCTCTGTTACACTTCTAATGTAATTTGTGGAGTACCCATTGCTCCTCAGAACAGTTTCCAGGTGTTGCATTTCTCGTTTGAGGTGTTGAGGCTCACATATTCGTCCTGCTCTCGTTACGAGCGTACTAATCATGCCTCTTTTCTGGCTCGGGTGGTGGTTGGACAGTTTGTGGAGGTATCGGTCCGTGTGTGTCGGTTTTCGATACACGCTGTGTCCCAGGTTTTCGCCGTCCCTTGTGACCAGCACATCTAGAAATGGCAGTTTCCTGTCCTTTTCTACCTCCATGGTAAATGTTATGTTGGCATGGAGGCTGTTCAAGTGTCTCAGGAATTCACCGAGCTGTTCTTCACCATGGCTCCACACCACGAAAGTATCATCGACGTACCTGTACCACACCTTAGGTTTGCAAGTCGCCGAGTCCAGTGCCTGTGCTTCGAATTGTTCCATGAAGAAGTTGGCCACCACTGGACTGAGAGGACTACCCATGGCGACGCCTTCCAGCTGTTCGTAGAAATCGCCATTCCACGTGAAATAGCTCGTGGTGAGACATGCATGGAAGAGCTTTTTGATGTCTTGCGGGAACATGGAACCGATGTGCTCCAGAGCGTCGCTGAGTGGCACTTTCGTAAATAACGAAACAACATCAAAACTGACCAGGATGTCGTTTGGCGCAAACTAAGCGCAGATCCGACGCAGCGTATCACTCGGAATACGAATCGATTAATCAAGGCGTCTTCTCTGCCGGCGGACATACAGAGAAACCTGCGCAACACAGAAGCCCTATCACCTCGGCTGTATGGATTACCCAAGATCCATAAGAACAACGTTCCACTGAGACCGATCGTTAGCGCTCCTGGCTCACCAACGTATAAACTGGCGAAACACTTGGCCTCTCTGCTACAGCCACACGTGGGAAAGACCGACACATAAAGGACATTTCATTGAGAAGCTGAAGAAACTGAAACTTGCGCCAAACGACATCCTGGTCAGTTTTGATGTTGTTTCGTTATTTACGAAAGTGCCACTCAGCGACGCTCTGGAGCACATCGGTTCCATGTTCCCGCAAGACATCAAAAAGCTCTTCCATGCATGTCTCACCACGAGCTATTTCACGTGGAATGGCGATTTCTACGAACAGCTGGAAGGCGTCGCCATGGGTAGTCCTCTCAGTCCAGTGGTGGCCAACTTCTTCATGGAACAATTCGAAGCACAGGCACTGGACTCGGCGACTTGCAAACCTAAGGTGTGGTACAGGTACGTCGATGATACTTTCGTGGTGTGGAGCCATGGTGAAGAACAGCTCGGTGAATTCCTGAGACACTTGAACAGCCTCCATGCCAACATAACATTTACCATGGAGGTAGAAAAGGACAGGAAACTGCCATTTCTAGATGTGCTGGTCACAAGGGACGGCGAAAACCTGGGACACAGCGTGTATCGAAAACCGACACACACGGACCGATACCTCCACAAACTGTCCAACCACCACCCGAGCCAGAAAAGAGGCATGATTAGTACGCTCGTAACGAGAGCAGGACGAATATGTGAGCCTCAACACCTCAAACGAGAAATGCAACACCTGGAAACTGTTCTGAGGAGCAATGGGTACTCCACAAATTACATTAGAAGTGTAACAGAGCCAAACACTCGGCGAAGTAAGGAACCAGAAAAAGAAATGTCGGGTACGGCCTTTCTGCCATACATTCCCAGAGTGACGGACAGAATCGGCCGTATATTGCGCAAACACGGCGTAAAGACGATTTTCAAACCGACAAGGAAGATCAAAGAGTGTCTTAGATCGGCGAAGGAGAAAAGAGACCCACTTGCAATGTCGGGAATATACCGTATACCTTGCACATGCGGAAAAGTTTATGTCGGAATGACTGGACGATCCATTAACACCAGGATCAAAGAGCATAAGCGACATTGCAGGTTGGGGCAGGTGGAGAAATCGGCCGTGGCAGAACACGCACTGAATGAGACCGACCACGTAATAAAATTCGCCGACACGGAAGTTCTGGCTGTAGAGAAGCACTATCACACGCGCTTGTTCAGAGAAGCTGTAGAAATCCAAAAACACGCGAACAGTTTCAACAAGAAAGAGGAAAGCCTTAGGGTAAACGGATCCTGGCTTCCCGTACTGCAGCGAACGACCGTCGCAGGTAGCAAGAGGAGAACCGCACCGGAAATGACCGCGGAGAAGCCCTCGGACGTTGGCGCGCCAGGTACATATAGTCTGCGGCCGCGAGCTCGCCTCCAGTTCACCACCGGCAATGGAGGGTGAAGCTTTGACAATGCCAGCCACTCGTGCTGGCGAAACGTCAGAAAAATCATTAGATGAACGTCGGCCGAAGAACCCGAGACAGAAGCCAATAGGCAGTTTGTCAACAAGTGGCCACGAAAGCCTTAACAATTTTGCATAATAAGAATGACACAAATTGTCAAGAGAATTTTGACAGTTACGTGACATCCTGGATTCTGTGTAACCTGAAACAAAAACAAAAGGTTGGTTTGTTCGGGATAAATAATATCTCACATTTACACAGAAACTAAACGAAACTCATTATAATTCAATACCTGAAATGAGATGTCACAGAACGTAGCGAGAATGACAAGTTACGCAAACCATTAGCAAGCCTTACTGATGATTCCTGCATGCAGTTGTGCTAACATATGGCTTATCTCTAGGTTACAAATACTCCTACTAATCACAAAAATTACCCATAACACATCACTGCTGTGCTCAGTTGTGCCAACACTATCTCCAGACGTCTAATTTCGTAAAAATTATCCATATAAATGGGCTGTATCTGAGAAGCAAGAGCTAAATGAAAGTTTTTTTACATTTTCGATTTTTTCCATGATGAAACGCATCAAAAACAGCTATTTTCAAGTGGGAAATATACTCCTGGAAATTGAAATAAGAACACCGTGAATTCATTGTCCCAGGAAGGGGAAACTTTATTGACACATTCCTGGGGTCAGATACATCACATGATCACACTGACAGAACCACAGGCACATAGACACAGGCAACAGAGCATGCACAATGTCGGCACTAGTACAGTGTATATCCACCTTTCGCAGCAATGCAGGCTGCTATTCTCCCATGGAGACGATCGTAGAGATGCTGGATGTAGTCCTGTGGAACGGCTTGCCATGCCATTTCCACCTGGCGCCTCAGTTGGACCAGCGTTCGTGCTGGACGTGCAGACCGCGTGAGACGACGCTTTATCCAGTCCCAAACATGCTCAATGGGGGACAGATCCGGAGATCTTGCTGGCCAGGGTAGTTGACTTACACCTTCTAGAGCACGTTGGGTGGCACGGGATACATGCGGACGTGCATTGTCCTGTTGGAACAGCAAGTTCCCTTGCCGGTCTAGGAATGGTAGAACGATGGGTTCGATGACGGTTTGGATGTACCGTGCACTATTCAGTGTCCCCTCGACGATCATCAGTGGTGTACGGCCAGTGTAGGAGATCGCTCCCCACACCATGATGCCGGGTGTTGGCCCTGTGTGCCTCGGTCGTATGCAGTCCTGATTGTGGCGCTCACCTGCACGGCGCCAAACACGCATACGACCATCATTGGCACCAAGGCAGAAGCGACTCTCATCGCTGAAGACGACACGTCTCCATTCGTCCCTCCATTCACGCCTGTCGCGACACTACTGGAGGCGGGCTGCACGATGTTGGGGCGTGAGCGGAAGACGGCCTAACGGTGTGCGGGACCGTAGCCCAGCTTCATGGAGACGGTTGCGAATGGTCCTCGCCGATACCCCAGGAGCAACAGTGTCCCTAATTTGCTGGGAAGTGGCGGTGCGGTCCCCTACGGCACTGCGTAGGATCCTACGGTCTTGGCGTGCATCCGTGCGTCGCTGCGGTCCGGTCCCAGGTCGACGGGCACGTGCACCTTCCGCCGACCACTGGCGACAACATCGATGTACTGTGGAGACCTCACGCCCCACGTGTTGAGCAATTCGGCGGTACGTCCACCCGGCCTCCCGCATGCCCACTATACGCCCTCGCTCAAAGTCCGTCAACTGCACATACGGTTCACGTCCACGCTGTCGCGGCATGCTAAAAAGTACCAGTGTTAAAGACTGCGATGGAGCTCCGTATGCCACGGCAAACTGGCTGACACTGACGGCGGCGGTGCACAAATGCTGCGCAGCTAGCGCCATTCGACGGCCAACACCGCGGTTCCTGGTGTGTCCGCTGTGCCGTGCGTGTGATCATTGCTTGTACAGCCCTCTCGCAGTGTCCGGAGCAAGTATGGTGGGTCTGACACACCGGTGTCAATGTGTTCTTTTTTCCATTTCCAGGAGTGTATTTTCATTGTTGACCAGTTACTATAACAGGACGGAGTTCACTTTACGCGTATAAAATGAAATACCCAGGAAGACAAATATTTCGTCTATACCAACAGGTCACCTGCTACGAATCCAAAACCTGTTTCGTCATATTATCGCTCAGAGATATATTCAGAGCGTTATCGTTTGTTTCATCAACGATGCTCTGGAGTATATCATCTGTTAAGCAGTATCCTAAAGAAATCCAGTGTTTTATTGCTAGTAGGATGGAATAAATAACCATTCTCGTTCGTAAGCAGATGATACTGGATATCATGTGATTCATCATGCCAACTCTCACTGATTTATTAACATATACGGGCACGGGTTCTTCATTATCAGCGATTACATCACCATCACTGTCCGAATTTTCCGAATCTGCACTTTCACGAAATATATTTGAATGCTCTGCTTCCACACTATCATCACTTTGCAATTTTCTGCGTTCTCGAGATTCCAGCAGTCAGGGGCGCCGACTTATATTGCAGGGGGGGGGGGGGGCATACGGGGGTCTTGCCACGGGAAATTTTCTAAATTTTAGATGAAAAATAGTGAATTTTAAAGTTTTCTGAGCATTTGAGAGTCATATGATCAACATTAGAACCCCGAAAACTGGTCTCTCGATAACTCGACACTCTGCGAAACCCGACAAGCCTGACACATTATTTGGCTTTGGAAAAAAAAAAAACCTCACGGTATTTTCATACAAAGCTAATTTAATTTACAGTAATAATCATGCTTTCAGACTGTTACAGAGCAGTGCATATATAGCTCTGAAAAGACTGAAATTATATTTAAATAAATCCCAAACTATCATTAAAAGAATAAAACATAAAATATTGCTGTCGCACAGTATTAGCACTTTGATTAATAAGTGAAATAGCTAATTTAAACTTACTTTGAATAAGGTTCAGGGTTCATTAAATAAAACAATGTCTCAAAATTAATGCTTTAATACAGCTAATAAAATTAATACAATATGCCTAATACTTTCAGTCAAAAAGTATGTAAATGGCGGGTTTTAATTGGGTCTTACACCCTAAAAGTATTTAAGTATTTGAAAATTACTAATACAGTACTATAGTAATATAGAAATACAGTACTGAACTAGTACTAATATTTGGAAACTGAAAATTTAACATTATGTATGTATTTAATCCTCTATTTTATAAAGATTTTTAATATTGCTGTAAATGCCATTATGAGGGCTAGAGTGTCCTTAGAAAGGTGCAAATGTTGACCGCCTGACTGGATTACTGAATATAAAGTCGTTGATGACTGGTCGGATATCCAATTCATCCGAAACATCTCGGTGGGCATGAAGAGCAGCCAAGTTGTTCAATCGCTTCTGTCCCATTGTTGATCGGATATATGACTTCAGATGTAAGGGCGCTAAATGGCTGTTCTGCTGTTGCTGTCGTGATTGGAACTACTTGGAGAAGCTTAAGCACTTCACTACTTCACATAACATTTCTCCAACTGCAGGCTCTTGTGTAATGTACTTTCTTACATCAGACATGTTTTTTTAAGACCAGTTGTTTTTTATTAGCGATATCGGCTAATATGTTCAAGTGTAAGCGCAGTCTCTCAATGTCTAGCTCATTTCTGAAAAACTCAGTTGATTTTTCCAAATTTGTTTCACCTCTGTTTACTAAAAGCAAGCACTCTTGTTCAACTGCAATGACCTGTGTGAGTCCAGTTGAAGCAAACCGCTCAGTAATGCAAGATCGCTTCGTTTCACAACTTCAATGTAAATAGCTTCGTAGTATTCATTTGGGGTTTTGAAAGTGTACGGTGAGCTGGCTTCGTTGTTTTCATACTTCTTTGGTATACTTCGATTCCGAGGAAGCGAAGGATCATCAACTTGTGAAGGTTTTTCTTTTAAACACAATTCCCAAAAGTGTTCAAAACTATTACGCCTTCCATTCAATATACAAATCAAGCCCTCATATATTTTCTCCGGATCAGCGACACTTAGATGAAGGCATTAACTTTTTCATTGACATCCTCTACTGGTTTCACTGCATGGCAATAAAGACGTAAAAAGAAATAAGTCTTGAATTGTAACATTGACTCAAGGTAGCCTGCACATTTTTAACCTGCCTCTGTTTTGTCCTCTGCAGAAAATGTTTCAAAAACCCTAGAAGTTCTTCAAAGTTTTTCAGTATTCTCAAGATACAAGAAGCTTGCATAGTCCATCGAGTCGGGCAAAGGGATCGTAGACCAGCTTGGTCATTGGCGCTCTCACAGCGTATCCTTTTGATAAGTCCCATCCTTTTGTTGGATTCTCTTACAGTATTTATTAAGTCCTTGGCTAAAGCCGTAATATCCCTCATAGACGTAAGATGGCGGAGACTATCTACAACTGCCAAGTCTAAACTGTGAGCAGTGCAGTGTACAAGCAAGCTTTTGGTTGTATACCCAAAACTAACGTTTTTAGTCCTTTGAACTTACCTCTCATATTCAAGGCACCATCATAGCACTGTTATTGTAAGTTATCCATTGACAAATCAAGACGAGCAAAAACGTCTTTTAAAATACTGAACAGAGGTTGTGATTCAATGTTGGGGGTTTAGAATAAGCCAATAAAGTCTTCATTGTTGATTAAGGAATCATCGACAGTACGAATACAAAACGACACTTGCTCGTAAATCGAAGAATCACTTGTTTCGTCAACCATAATAGAAAAATGTTTCGTCATTTAAACGCTCCAGCTTTTTTCGTTAGTACATTATACTTTTCTGTTATTTGTATCTCTATAGTTTTGTTTTGCTTTCCTTCTGTCAAGAAAAATGCATACTTCAGTGATTGGCGAACCATTGGCCGCTGGAATTCTATCATATGCCTCCGCGATGTTTTCAGATCGCAAGAAAGGACACAGGGTAGAGAATAAGGAAGCAAGGAATATTATAAAGTCATGTGATTAAGAAGCAAGGTAGGAAAGTAAAACAAGGTTATCTTCTCACTGCCTAGTATGCTTGCGTGTCTGTACGATCTGTCAGAAAAATTTGGAAAGCGATAATCTCCACAGGTGTGACCTCTTTGTGCTCCTGGTAAAAAGCGTCCAAGATCTGAAGTAAAGAAGTCTCACAGTGATTACTTGGATATGGATGTAACAATGTAATATAACAATGTTTTAATTGGTTCGCCGTGATGAGAAAAAGCATTTCAATTGTTGCATGCACATGATCAGCATCAATAAACTAATTATACAACAGGCTACACAAATGAAGAAAATGGTTACGAAAGTAAGAATATCCTAAAAGAGTGTCATGATTAGATATATTTAATTTGTTGAAATGAACTGCTGACAAAGGCAGATCTACTTTCATGACAACATTTTTCTAAAACAGCTCACAAGACACACATGGCTGCTTCTGCATTCCTGTCGCGCGCATTATCCTCCGCTGCTGACAATACATTGATCATTGTGTTGTGCGACAGATCAATTGTTTACTTTTTTCAATAACAACTATTTTATTCGGGATCACACATTGTCACTTAGGCAAGCCGTAGGTGAGTTAACAGTATCTGCATGTGCCTATCATTCCACCTGAAGGAACGCTCGTCATTATTTTAATACAGCTCAGATCAAGAGAAGGAATAAAATATTTTGGTAAGTTTCCATTACAGTCGCTCAGTGTTACAAATACGATGGTTTACGGGGATTCCACCAAAATTCCAACTGAATCGGCAATCTATTTTTGTGTGAGTTGTAAACCTTTTCTTATTCGAAGAAGCATCACCGTTTATGAATAACGGCCACATTTCTCTTGGTGACAGGTTTAATTGTACTTTCTTTGTCACAGTGTAATTTGCCAAACTCATCTCACAGCAGCTATTGCGACAGAGTTCCGAAACAGAGTGCCTCATTAAACAAGTAATTGGCAATCACAGTGCTCAATAGGTTACGAAAAAACCTCATAGTGTCGGTTTGCAGTAGCACAAAAAAGAAATTTCTTGTTTATTTTCATACTAGGAAGCTCTTGTTTCGCTAGTTGTTGATAACTGTTAAAAAATTACACTGGAGTGAAATAAATAAAAAGGGAAGTATAAGTACTGATATATCGCCATAGATAAGAAAGTTCCGTGTGTTTAAGAATTGGCAAAAGACTCTCCTCCTTGTGTGCTATCATTCGACAAACTTTCGTTTCGATGTCTCGAGCGGTTTAGGAGGTATGAGAGATGTTGCAAGTATTTCATTCTCGAGGGCGTGAGATCGGAAGTGAGCGCGCTACATAGGATCCATTTTCTAGAGATCGGAGGCAGTTAGAGACCTCCTCCTAAGTCTAAACAATTCAACATGTTAGCTAAATTTCATAGGCAGCAACATACGGTGTAATACGCACCAAATGCAAAATCGTAGCGACCCCTAATTTTCGTTGCAAACTTTTTGAGTTTTGCGTAGTGTCTTACTAAAATGTGTACATCACAATAAGAATGGCCATTAGCGAGATGATAGGCACTACGCCACGAAGCTGACATATAACGCTGCAAGTAAGCAAAAATCAAATATTTTCGGTGAATAGTTTCTGTAAAATCGTTTGAGAAATATAACAGGTTGCGCGCGCTTCGGTTCTGTCAGCGCAGAGCGTCGCCAGTCGGCGCGTGCGAAATAACTTGTAGTGTACGCGGCGCAATATGCGCTGGAGCCGCGCGACTTGTGCAGAACGTGCGTGTCGCGTTGTAGTGTCGTGTCCCGTCACACGTGCTATACGCACTCAGTTTGCGCCTAGCAACACTATCATGATTCACACCACTCGTTTTCACTTAACTTGCTTACTACCGTAATAATTATTTGCCTTAGCTCATTACTGAATGTGTTCTAAAAAGTAACTATCGTCAAACAAGGAAAACAAAAAATTTCCACATAATTTTGTGATGTTACAAAGCATAATATAACTAATAATTTTCTAAAATTATTGGTGGGGGGGGGCTTCGCCTCCCTCTCCCCCAAACTAATTTTTAAGGGGGCTCGAGCCCCCTCAGACCGCATGGAGTCGGCGCCTGTGTCAGAAACCCTCCTCCGATTATTTGTCATCGATCTCAAAATCGCTATTTCTGATACGTTCAGTTACTTATCGGCAGTGAATGTTTTTCTCTTCCTAATCTTTTAGTGTTAGAAGACCCCCATGTAGTTTGATGAGCCACAGTTAGAATAATGTGTATCACAGACAACTAACCCCCCCCCCCCAAAAAAAAAAAAAAAAAAAAAAACCTGTAGGCACAAAAAGTTCCCGGAGACATCGTTCTTCGTAAAACACGTATTCACAGCTGCAAAACTAGACTGAATTATACACCTGTAGACTCACACTCATACAGTGTGTCTACAGCACTGGCTCGTAAGCAGCACTGGGCTGGGCTTATGTGGACGCTTATAAGCGTCAGCCCCAACGAACTTGTTAATCCACTAACGTATAGGATGCAGGACTTATACCATGTAGTTCGACATGGGCAAGATTTTCGGACTGAAAATTCTGTTGCTTTTGTCAATAATGCTGTCTCGGCAACTACAGAATCTTTTGGTGCTGTAGGATCATAAAACTCAATAGCAACAACCACTTCAGTATCAACACTAACTACTTTGACAGCAGAAAAATCTTGAACATAATACATACAATTTCAACAGGATCAGCAGCAATCTCACAAACAGGACCTGCAGACCCTTCCGCAGTAGCACCATCTATTTGAACCATCCCAACGAAAGAAGGAAGTTCAGCAGGTCCAGTTAGAAGAAGCAGGAGCCACCCAAGTCGTCTGAAACACATTTTGTTTCAAAAGCAGCAGCTACAGCGTCAGAACAAGAAAGGCACAAAAGAAAATGAAGGCTGCACTATTGAAAGACCAGGAATTCTGACATCTACACGTAAAAACGAAGTAGAACATAGAAAATAAATTGAAACTATATATGTTCCATCAAAATGTTCAGTATCTTAAAAAAAAGGTAGAGATGACAAAAGTGTTACTTACTGCTGAAGTGCCAGATATATTCACAACGACTCAGCATAATCTGACGGAAAATAAAATAAATATATACAATTTACAGAGTTATGATAGAATGTCACATTTTTGCAGAACTGACTGTAAAAGTTGTAGGGTGGTAGTAAATGTGGGTAGAAGTACCACTGAATGGCCAATTACAAGCTGTAGACAAATGTTTTCAAGCAGCGGGAAGTCAAAGAAATTTTCAGGAGGGCACATTTCTTTTCTGTCTCCGCATATGTAGCATACCCCGTACCACTCATAATATGCTGCACGTCAGACACCGTTGGTCATCTCCAGCGATTCCTTCCCTCAATAGCTCCTTCTTCTTTTGCTCCATTAATGTTATTGCGTCTCAAAATGTGTCCTATGATTTTCTCTCTTCTTGTTTGGATGTATCTCCACAGAGATCAGTTTTCCTATGTTTTTCTCAGTACCTAGTCACTGATAAACCATCTCTCCAGCTGATCATCAACTCCCTGGAGCACCAAATTTCCAGGGCTTCTAACTGTATTCTCTCTCGCACGATATTTGTCTGCGCACTCTCTTACGTTCTTAGCTGAAGTGTGGTGGGTGGTGGACGTATACAGCGGTGCTGTGTTGACTTGTTACTGTTTTTGTTGGATGAAGAAACATTTATTGTAAAGGACAGCAAGGATGAATATGATGTGTACATTGAAAGACAAAAAGAATATAAATTTTGAATAATTTTTAAGAGAAGTAGTTTGAGATAAGATTGCAACAATGTGTAGCTAGTTTGTCGGAATGATTATTGTCAGCTAGTTAACTTCGTATACTTGCTCAGAGCTGAGAGCAAGACTAACCATTCCCCTGAGTCAGACATTAACAGATCAACTGATTAAGCTGTTTGGTTTTATAGAAAGTCCCTGTTAACACTGTACCGTTTTAAATCATTGTTCACTTTGAGAAGTATAGTATTTTTCAATTCATTGTTATTGGTAAAGATCACACGAAGTTTTAATCTGTCCTTTTGAATACGTACTTCATTCTAAAATCGTTGTCTGGAAGTATTATTTTATAGGAATAGTTACTCAATCCATCCCACTATTTAAAGTAGTACGCAACAGTTTGAATATTTTGTTTAAAAATAGAGATTTAGCTTAGCCGATGCTTGCTTAATGTTTGCTGTTTTGCTTTCGAGGAATCTGCAACAATGTTGAATTCTGATTAGAACCAGATAAGTGTTTTACTTCAGTTGCGCATTTAATATAAAGACAAGTTATATTCAGACCAGTTACAGTTCAGTTCAAATTAGGTTTTGTTTAGTCAAAGGACAGCATATTAGCTTAAGTTGGATAACAGTTTGTGGGTACATAGTTTTGGTAATAGTAGACTTTTTATACAGCGGGACGTAAATTTGGGCTCAATTTCATATAGAAACACATAGTGGGGAAATTACAAAATCCAATAATTAATATGTAACCCCCGTGAAATTACGGGATACAGGCCAATAAAAAGAGTTAAATAGACGCAGATTTAACTTAACGAAGACTATTAACTATTTTACAAATGTAACTACATTTTGAAACACAAACACCATAAATCATTACGCAGGCTTGCACTTCCATACTGTTGCATGTATTATGCTAAAAAAAAAAAGTAAAGTCTGTGGCACTCAATCTGTGAACGAGCTTGTTCACCGCGGCACTAGGAGGGGGAAGTTGGCCAGTCTATCAGCCTGGTTACCTTTTATCTACAAGAATTATTTCCCGTACTCAATTTGATAGCAGGCTGGGGCTTTATTGGGCGGAACAGAAGGAGAAAAATTCCCCGTCCCTACCCAGGAGTGAACCGAGAATCTCCAAGGCGGACCTAGTGCTCTTCCTCCTGGACCATCACAACCATACTGGTGGTACAAAATGAGAACGTCATTATCCCAAAGGAAATGAAGACAATATCTGTTTAAATACATCGTTATAGCCATGTGACTTCTTCTTCAGGTGACGTAGAATATGTTTTTAATTGTTCCAGGACTTCTTTGCTGTGCAGATTTTGGAGTCACTAATTCCAGCGAATAATGAAAACCACCGTGACACTGTCATTAATTTGGCATGTATTCCTTTTAGCGATTCAGCTTTTGACCCCTGGCATCGTCCTTTGCCTTAAATCAGGGATGCCGCAGGTCGCATATCTTCACTTTGTCTACGTAAGGCCGCAAAAAAAGACGTCATAAACATTATTGGTTCCGTCATTTGTATCAATTTTGTATTAATTTTATTTAAAGAATATAATTACAACAACATATTTTTATAGAAATGTTTAATTTGAAACATGACGCTTCATTAACTTCACCATTGCCTTGATGTTTGACTTAATTCTTGCCGTAGACAATTGTAAAACTGACTATAAATTGTCATTTATCGTGAGGTTCCTTTTTTCCAAAAAGTTGATGTTCATTATGGAAAACATTTGTTCACATACACATGTTTACCCAAAGCGGCTAGCGCATTTTAATGCACTATCAACCAATAAATTACAATTGTCTCTATCAACACAACGATAGAAACTCAACAGATCTGCTTTATCGAATTTAATTTGTGGTTTCTTATCACTTCCAGCTGCACCACTCCTGGTGTATTTTCACGCAAAAAGGCAAAAGAATTGCTAAATTAATCTAGCAATTGGTTTACCTTACAAAAATCAGTGAAACGAGCGTTGAAGGCATTTTCATCGTATGTCCTCCTGACATTGGATTTTAACTAGTCTTATACTTTCCTGTACTTAGGAAATTGGACGTAAGTACCCAACTTCATTTCAGTTTCAACAGATTTAATTTACACGTCATCTGACCCTTAAAGTTGAGCAATCAACTGATTTTTGCCATGCAACCGCGTGTTTCACTTATTTAAAAGATTAGCAAAGTCAGACAGATACGCTGTCACATAAACAGTCCGTATTTTTTAAATCAGATATATTTCTGTTCTTTTCAGTCAGGAAAACTTCAATTTTATCAGTTAAATTCAGAAATCACTCCAAGGTGTTACTGCAGCTTAACCGTATAATTTCTCTGTAATCAGTCAAATCACTGTATTCGCTGTTAATGACTTCAAGAAAAGTTTTAAACTGTCTGTAACTGAGACTATATTTTAAAAATTAATCGTTGAAACCACAAATTTCATGAAATGTTCAAAACATATTTTCTTTGGCCACAAAGGATTGGTGGATTATACAGTGCAGTTGCAACAAATCATCAACGTTCGCTTCTAAATATTGTTTTAGAATGATATTAGTCCAGAATCAATTCTTGCTATGGAAAGCGTTCCGTCATTCTTAGTACCTGCTAACTTTAGACGGGTCCTAATCAATATTCTAACACTGTTCCAGGGTAAAATCTTTGCTCTTACTGCAGTGTGCGGCCGGCCGGAGTGGCCGTGCGGTTATAGGCGCTACAGTCTGGAACCGCGAGGTCGCTACGGTCGCAGGTTCGAATCCTGCCTCGGGCATGGATGTGTGTGATGTCCTTAGGTTAGTTAGGTTTAAATAGTTCTAAGTTCTAGGGGACTGATGACCTCCGAAGTTGAGTCCCATAGTTCTCAGAGCCATTTGAACCATTTGCAGTGTGCGCTGAACCATACATCCTGGATGGTTAAAACTGTGTGCCAGACCAAGACTCGAACTTCGAACCTTTGCGTTTCATGGCAAGTGCTCTACCGACTGAGCTACCCAAGCACGACTCACGACCCCTCCTCGTAGTATTACTTTCGCCAGTATACCTCCCTCCTTCCTAAATTCAGAGTTATCCTGCAAAACTGACTAGAACTCCGGGAAGAAAGCATACTGCGGAACCATGGCTTAGCCACAGCCTGGAAGATGTTTCCAGGATTAAATTTTCACTCTGCAGCGGAGTGTGCGCTGATATGAAACTTCCTGGCGGATTAAAACCGTGTGCCTGACGAAGACTCGACAGGAGAACTTCTGAGAAGTTTGGAAGGTAGGAGATATACTGGGGGAAGTGAAGATGTGAGCACGGGTTGTGAGTCGCGTTTGCGTAGCTCAATCGATACACCATCGCGAGCCAAAGGAAAAGGTCCCGAGTTCGAGTCTCGGTTCAGCATACAGCATTAATCTGCCTGTAACTTTCACTGTTTCAGGAGTCCCGTGAACATATCACTACCCCTAGTTTGCCCTGACAGTCAAGTCACTGCAATCAACTTTTCACACCCTTCAAACTCGTTCGTTATCCCAGGTGCAAATAAGAACAACTGGGCTGATACATCAATAGCCAATAAAAAGTAAGCAAATTTCTTTGATCAAGTTTTTCACTCATCCTTCATTTTTTTTCAACACTGCAGTAATTCTCCGTTGTTCAGTCATTAGAATTAACTGAATTTTCTCAAAATGTTTAGTTGATTCCAGGCAAATCTCAGCAGGTATCTCGAAACGATTTTTGACCAAATCTCCGTCCATGTAAGGCCGGCATCATTTTGCCATAAGGCGAGATATTTCAAAACTTGCTTTTGTTGCAGTTCCTGAGTCTTCAACCGGTTTTATAAACATCGGTTGCTGACATGACAATTCTCGTGTCAAGGAAGAAGTTTTCTATTTACGTAGCTCTTCTGGCCATTCAGAACATACAGAACGTAGACTTTCGTAGTGCCTCCGTTAGTGGCATTCCATTGGGACGGCTACAACACTTTCGCAAGTAAAGCAAATTATATTATTCAGCCACCGTTATCTCGAAAATATTCGTAATTAATTCTGTTTCTTGAGTCTCTGTTTTGTTGAAGTATAATAATGAGTAAAAGTAAAGTTATTAGAAATCCTCTGAAGGCTTTTAAGAAAAGGAGAAATGTTGGAAAGCCAAAGGTATGTGTTATTACTGTAAACAATAAAGACGATGAAAATCCCCAACATAGCTTGTGTCCCAAAGAAGAAGACAGTTGGTGTAAATATAACAAAGGATTGCTAACTGGTGAAGTGTACACTCATAAGCATAGTCTGCCTCATGCAATAATGGAGGTGATAAAACCTATTTTCAGAGACTTAGCAGCACCTGAACTGTTGAAAAAGTGTATTCACGGAAAAACTCAAAACCCCAATGAAAGTGTAAATAGTGTTATATGGTCGAGAATCCCCAAGACTGTATTTGTTGGAATAGAAACACTTCACTTTGGTGTGTATG
The DNA here is from genome assembly GCF_023898315.1 of Schistocerca nitens. NCBI lineage: Eukaryota > Metazoa > Arthropoda > Insecta > Orthoptera > Acrididae > Schistocerca > Schistocerca nitens. The sequence continues at coordinate 450,760,888 of NC_064614.1, forward strand.
ATGCTGTTGCGACTTTCAATGATGGCAACATTGTAAGGTGCAAGATATTTAGAAATATGGGAATGAAGATAGGTTCTAACATGGTACGAGCGATGCTTGCTTTAGACAAGGAACGCCTTCGGGCTGCAGACAGGGCTGTAAAGAGTCTAGAAATACAAGCAAGAGTAAACAGGAGGAGGAACAAGAGGAAGCTGGAGGAGGAGTTTGCAGAGGATGAAGATAATCTATCCTATGGACCTGGAATGCACTAAAAAGTTAATCCAATCTTTGTCGCTCGATTCCCAAAACTTTTATTTTTCTCATACTAATTACATGTTTTCTAAGGATCTTCCAAACATATTTGTTTCAAACTTTCAGTAAATGTTACACAGTACCTTCTGCATAATTTGACACAGCCTTTTTCCAAAAACTGTATATTTTTGAATATATAAATAAAAAATTGCAAAAAAATGTTGTGAATTTTCATTACAATTGAAAAAAAAATCATCTTTAATAACTGAACTAAAATTTTGTAAAATCCCTGTGTTAAGTTGTAGCCCATATTCCAATAAATAATCTGTAAAACGTTCAACTTCCTACCTCAAATACTTTGTGAGGAAAGATGTAATTTATAAGCGTTATTTTAACATTGCAAGTATAGGGCGTTCCGGAGCCCCTTAAAGGTTCACAGAAATACATAAAACGTCGCAAGAAGTTCAAAGTATTAATTAGGATTATGAAGCTCACTGACGCAAGGTGCGTACTGTAGAACAAACGAAGCACTGACGACTTAACAATGCCGTTTCCTGCAAGCTCATGTACAGCTGTTGTTGCCGCGACTGCACAAGTTTAAAAATAACGTGCAGTGGGGCAAGTTACTATTCGGAATTGGGATCTCCCTGCTTAGAGTAGCATGGGTGAAAACAGCTAAGTTCTGCAAGGCCCGCCTTCTGCTTTCTGGGAAGGAATGAAAGACAAGCAAAAAAAGAAAAATACTGTACAGGGTGTTCATAAATGTTTACGTTGATAACAAAGCAATGTAACTCTTTATTGGATACAGTAAATGAAACATGCGTTATACCACACATGCCTCCACTCGTTAAGTTTTGAAGCTTACATAAACATGGAATACAGGTAACACTCTTCAACATTCAGATATCTTTAACATATGCACCTCTGGTAACATGCAAAATATCAAGCCGGTTTTCAGTATCTCTTCTGCAGTATGTCTCGTTCGATTGTGCCAGTGCCATCCCTGATGCGTTGTTGCAATGTCACCATATCAGAAACTGCTGTTTTCTACACAATATCTTTCTCATTCCCCCAAAGAAATAAACCTATCGGGGTAATGTCAAGTGATCTCGCGGGCCATGGAATTTGGCCGACTTTGCCAATCCACCTGTTGGGGAAATGTTTCATTAAGAAAATCGCTGACTTCAAGAGCTCAAAGCGGGGAAGTCCCATCTTGCTAAAAGATGATTGTGTCTCGCATATCCTCTAGCTCGAAAAAAGCGTATTAAAAATGGTTCAGGTAAACATACCTATTTACATTAGTTTCATGGAGGAAAAATGGGCTAGCCACTCGATCACACATTAACCCACACCACACATTAACATTTGGACTGTCCCGGATGTTTTACCGTACGGCATGAGGATTTTATGACCCCAGATCCGTACATTATGGCGATTAACTGAGCCATAAACGTGAAATATAGCCTCATCGAGGAAACACATAAGCTTCAAGAAATTATTATCTTCATCCAAACGGTTCAGCATCTCCACTGCCGAATGTTCGCGTTTCTGGCGATAATCTGGTTGTAGCGGTTGAACAATTTGTATCTTGTTCCATAGAATTTCGGGCGTGCAGCCGCAAAAATCTCACTTCGTCTTACGATACTTCGCCTCCATACCGTCCAGATATCTTCGGAGTGAGCCGGGTGACTGACGCTACAGCAACTGCTCCCTTCTTTTAAAGATGGGATCCTATGCTGCGTCTGACGCATGCGGCCGCCGTTGTGCGTCTGTCTCACTGTACTGCTACAGATTGTGTTAAACGGGACTATCTATGTCCCGTGTTGCGTCAGCTGCATGCAGTTGACGCTATGGCGGCGTGCGGCTGCGGCCCAGCCGGTCAGAGAGAAGTCTTGACGCAGCCGCAAAGGAGAACACGACAGCATGTCCAAGAGAAAAGTACTGTTCACGGTGGTGGAAGATGAGAAACTGGTAGAAATGGTTTCTAAATTTCCTTGTATCTACGATGTATCGTTACCAGTATACAAGGACCAAACTGCGAAGGATAATGCTTGGAGAGAGATGGCGGAATTCGTGGAAAGAACAAGCAAGAAAAGTACTATATACTTTCTGTTTATTCATAGTGTTTAGTACTTAGTTGTCAGGCAAATAAAGCATATTGCAATAAGCAAGAATAAGTAGCATTGTCCCACATAAATTCAGTTATTATTATAATAATGAAGTGTACACAAAGTGAATACCAAAACCTAATGTCTGTTATAAAAGTTCAATTTATTATAATGTGCAAACAAATTTTCAGTAACACTAGGGAGTTAAAAGCCTACTGAGTTCTGTTAACGTGATCACTTTACCACGGTGTTATCCCTGCATCTGCACGGCTGTTGAAATATTCTGTAAATGAATCTCGCACAGAAAATCCATCAGCATGTGCATAACCGCCACTCCTTGCCAATGGTCCAAGATTTTCAGTAGGTAGTGGTTCACTTCTATTTAATTCAAAATGAGGCTCGTTATTTTTCTCTAAGAATGCATCTCTAAGTAAATTGTGTAAACAGCAAGCAACAGTAATCAAATTATCAGTCGTTTCTGGCTTCAGACTGATCGCCGAATAAAATATGCGAAATACTTGACTTAACAGAGCGAAGGCATTTTCAGAAACTCTACGAGCTCGTGAAAGGCGGTAGTTAAAAATAGCTTTTTTCGGTCAGTACTAGCAACTCGACGAGAGAAAGGTTTCATCATGTTTGGATGTAATCGAAATGCCTCGTCGCCTACAAAAACATTGGCACTACTATGTCCGAATCCGGCAGCTTAGTAGGCGGAGGAAACATCTTACCACTTGAAAACAGTTTCCCGATATTACCTTTATCAAAAATTCCACTGTCACCTTCTTTCCCATATCACCCGACATCAGTGAAAATGAATTTGTAGTTCGCGTCAACCACAGCAAGAAGGACGGTAGAGAAAAAATGTTTGTAGTTGTAATACAATGAGCCTGACAGTGCAGGGGAAAAAATTCGCACGTTTTCCGTCGATGGCACCAAAACAGTTAGGAAATTGCCATTTTTCTTCAAATTCCTTACATTTTGATTTCAACTGGTTAGATGACATCGGTGGCAAAATGATTGGCAGTAACTTCTTACGTAGAACTGACAGCACAACTTGTATGATTTTACTGATGTAAGAAGTAGATATTCTGAATGCAAATGCCAGTGATCTGAATGTTTCCCCTGTTGCCATAAACCTAAAACAAAATAAAAATAAGAAAGGTGTAGCTTTGAAAATTACTATTATTTTTGCATCTAACGAATATTAACGTACATAATTATTTGAATGTATTGTGTTTTATAGTTGAAGACTGCAAAAAAGATGGAGGAATATAAAAGACACATCAAAAAAGGTAGAGAAATGGAAAAATTACTGGAAGTTCTGCTTTCCGGTAAAGGACATAAATGGCCACTGACTGATATGTTAACATTTTTAAACAAAATGGATCACAAGCGAGTGTAAGTTGCCGTACAGTTTGCCTGTTTACGTTACTTTTTATTCTGTTTAATTTTATTATTGACACTGAATTACCTGTGTTTTTGTAATATATTTCACAGAAGTACATCCAACGTTGAGGCAGATGTAGTGCAAAGCCCACAATATGATGGCGAATCGAGTATCAGAGAGGTGTGGCAGCTGCCGCCCTCGCGCCCCAGCCAGCAGGTAAACACGCCGGCACCAGTTTCTGAGCCGACCCCTTTGCTAAAAAAGTTTCCAGCCATGATCTGGTTAACTTGGCGTCAAGCGCTTTCTTTCCATAACGGTACACAATGTTTCACTGCACAGTAATCGGTGATTTGGTTTCTGCTAGCCACACAACAGACTCACCATTCTCCATGGGGGAAGTCATTTTTACGATACTGATCACACAGCGCTCCTTGTGGCGAAAGTGTTTAATGAGACGCAGCTGTAGGAAAACTTCGTGGGTTCTCTAGTAGACCCATAAGAAAAAAACAAGCGTTACCATTTAATCCTGAACTCAGGCCAAACATTTATGGAAATTCTGTGCAGTGTTATAGCATAAACGTTGACGAGTGGGCCGCCAGCAGATCAGATCGATGGCGGGCCGCATGAGGTCCGCAGGCAGCAGTCTATGCATCCTGGTTTAAATTACACCTTTTTTAAAAGCAAATATATCCCTACTTGTTAGCAGAGACGACACAGTTACAAAACGCCTTTCTGAACATTGTCTCCAAATATACTAAAACTGAAATAACTGATTCGCATTATCACTCTCCGCACAATTTCTTTGTCGTGAAATATGGTAATTACATTTCGACTATCCACGACAGAGTGCGTTTGGCAAAACAGAGGGTAAAATGATGTGACACGCTAAAATTTTAATGACTCCGTTTCATGTGTGTCTCTTCGATCGCGTTACGGCTGTCAGCCCCGCGCAGCGATTCACGGGCTCGCGGCAAGACACCGTCCTGTCGACTGACCAATGAACGCGCGCCGGTCCGCCCCCACCCCGGCCGGTACATACCGGCGCTAGTTGAGTGTGGCCGCCGCGAGATGGCAGCGCGGCAGCTTCGAGAAGATGGCGGCGGGTTGGGGTCAGTTGTGCGCCGTCCGCGATGAAGTTTGCGTGTGCACCGGTCGGCGGGGCCGCCGCGGAACTGGGGCCCGCCGCCAGCTGTTGACGTGACCGCGTGCCATGAGCGGCCGCCTCAAGCGCGGGCTGCAGGCGCTCACCGTGGTCGCCGTAGCCGCCTACACGACGCTGCTCCTGTACCAGGGCGCCGCGCAGCTGCCGCCCTCGCGCCCCAGCCAGCAGGTAAACACGCCGGCCGCGGCGGCTGCACCGGCCCGCCCACACCTGTTGTCGCTGACAGCAGCGCGCTGTCGAATACCGTGATGTGCTTTCGCTCGATTTTAGGCTGTGCATGGATATGCTTCTCGTTCAGGACGTGTTACTGCTAGAAGTAACTCTCACACGTGCTCGTATCGAGTGTTACACAGTGCAGTGGAAACTATTTTTATTGTGTTCAGTTATTGTCTTTTACACTTAAATATGTGATACGAACTACTGCAGGTAATATGGTGGGACACAGCTTCCGCAGAGCCACAAACATTTAAAAGTCCGAATACGTAGCTTTTGTGTCTCACCACCTTCTCTGGCAGTGCATTTTACAAGACATTGTGGGACTCTTGGAAATCAATGTTTTGCGAAATTAGTAACATTACAATTTTTTCTAATAATTTAATACGGCATTTTAACCATACAGGACAAGTGAGACAGTTTTTTAGGACATGCATTTTCTGATGTGTAACAAAAAAAAAAGGTACAAAGGGCGTATCGATTATGATATAGCCCGTGCCTTTTTGGCTACTACCCTTACCATTTGCAAACAAATAATATTTCTTTTAAAGTGAAAGATGGAAAGCGATTAATGACTGTGACGTTGACATGTACTATAAACAGTGGTGGACCAGGTTTTCCTCCCGCATAGCTTTTACGTTCTCGGAAATGACACCGGAGTCGGGCTTGCGTTCAACAGGCTGCAGGCGCTTAGCGTGCGTGAGGGAGCCACGGCTTCGCATGCGTAGGAACGCGCCGCCTTCGCTCCACCTGTTGGTCTCTCGGGGGCTGCCTTCCTGTTTTATTACCCACCTGTTTGTTCGCCCAGCCCTGGTCTGGCTGCAGCGCCCTCGCTCCGCGACACGGAGGCTGTTAACGTCTCTGACACGTATCGAAGTCTACTGCAATAGTTTTTAAGTGACTATTACCGGACACGCTGGGTAAAATGATTGCTGTGTATTGCTTGACAATTCGCGCTAATTATTGTAAATAAACAAACGCCGACTTCATCACAACTTCTTTTATTAGTGACTATCGGTTTCAATCTGCGCTGCAGATCTTCAGATCTGGCGACAGAGTGCAGTTCGTGAACGGTGGTGTAAGCCTAACGTCAGGGTAAATATTGACGAGGTGTGTGTTAATCTGCGTAATATCCACATCGTCTGTAGTTTATTAAAAGCAATTCGTTCAATGTCTGAAACTCTTCCTTTATTACATCTTTCTTCCGCATGTTATTAACCACTTCCGTACATCACAAACAACCGGAGATATCCTGTCCCTCACATGTGGGCAATTAAATTTTCTGTAAAGCTTGTAGCTCCCATCCATATTCTCACAAATTTAAAGTCACATCACCCAATATTATTTCAGGTATGCATAAATGTTAATATTTGTTTCTTCCTTTAATCGGGAATCCTTAATCTCACAGCTTCTTTTGCTCTGACGACACTGTCGACGCTTGTAATTTGAAGAATGTTGTGCGTTTAATAGTGTGAAAATGAGAAACGTTACTTTAAAGTGGTGCTGACCCACAGCTGTTACACATTCATATTTGAAAAACTTATTACCGCCTTGACATGCTGGTAAAATAATTCATTTATACAATCAGGTTCATAAGTGTTCACAGCATCGTATCAAGGGAACTATAAAATCATTATTTTCCGGTGATAAAACCGTAAGTAATGAACAGTTAACATATCGTAATATGAATTAAGTCTTTAATCTATAAAAACTGCTAGGGAGTGTACTCACTTTGTTAAAACTGTAACCGGTGAACAGATTCATACCACACAGAGGCTTAGATTGACGACGTAATTAATATTACGATATGTTAACCCTTTATTATTCATGGTTTTATCACGTGACTATAACAATTTCATATATTTGCTAATATGATGTTTTGAATATTTTTGTGAAACTGACGGAGGTCAGGCCACAGAAACTGGTTGTGTAAATAAAGAATTTTTACCAGCAGCTCAGGGCGGTAATATTTCAAACAAACGTTAGCCCATCGTCATCGATACGTACTGTTTACCTTGCATTTACGGCGCTACGGAGGGGAGGGAACTGTTGACGTACACGCCCTTGCGATTATCTGACGAGGTCAGAAGCCGTCTCTCTAATCCCAAGTACTTGCTACAAAGGCGCATAGTTTATATTCCATTTCGATACGTGTTGTATATGACTTAAGTAGTTTTTTCCTTATCAGGATTTTTACCACTCTCCATGCTCTTTTTCTTCCTTCGGCGAGTGCACTTATGCACCTAAGAACGTGTAGGGAGTATGCAAACAGTGTCGTCTGGAGGTCGGAGATGACAGGTAATGCAAATGTAAATAATTGACATCTAATGTGGTGCTGACATTGTTTGCTTGCGGAATAATGTTCCAATATTGTTTTGGAAGCAATGAGACTCGTGTTAGCAGATTATACGACAAATTCCATCATAATTCGCAGGTATTCACTTCGTGTTTTGTCTAATCTCTCTCCCATTTTCAGTAAGCCTTTGCGCTTAAAGGGGTGTACGGTGCCCCGTTTCGTATTGTTACATTTCTTGAGTTAATGCTGTCTGCCATAGGGATGGGAAAATCCGACCGGTTGAAACATACCATCATTTTAGTTCTGAATCACTGCTGCTTTTCGGTATTCTTTGGTCTCTGTTATAGGTTTTTCATTTTTTGTTAGTAACGGAGGAAAAAACCAGCATATAGTTTGCAATACCAGCAGTATTAAAAGTCGAGCAATGTTTGTTAGTAAAATTTCTGTTGCATTAAAATGTCGGATTATTAAAGTAATTAAGGTAAGCGATCACCCCTGGCTTAATGACAGAGCGTACAGTTAGAAACTAGCAACAAATGCATGGTACAAAAATCGGTACGGCATTGCTGCGACAATGTACTTGCTGCCATGTGGCGTGGCCGGGCCTACTGGGTGGTACAATATACGTGCAGTGTGCAAGACCCTGGCAGCAACTTGTCTGTACGATAGTTTCTCGCTGTCGTCCTCGGACGTGTTTTATTGCAGGATGAAATCATCCATAGTTCGGAAGTATTTTTTCGAAGTGCGGTGACAGTGAAGTGCAGTGCTCCGTTTGCTTTAAAAGACCAAAACCGGGAGGAGGCACTATGAACTTGAGATGCCATATAAGGAGGAAGTATCAGCAATGTTCATTGGAAGAAAAAGTAAATTTGATTGATACCCCTATAATTTTTTTGACGTGCAATAAACTTGGAACAGTAACTGAATCCTTAATTTTGTGGATGCTTCAGGGTGAAAAACTGATTCATCCAAAAGTGACGATGCAGGGAAGTCTCAACTTGCGACACTTCCCTTTCGCTGAAATTGCGCCCGTCTCCTTCACCTTTCCTGCAGGCAATGAGACCCATCCGCATGCTCAAACAAAGGAGTCACTCCTCCACCGTCGTTAGAATCTATCATTCTTGGAATTGTACATGTATTACAGGAAGTAATAACAATAAAAAACGAAAATTGGTTATTTTGGGTGGTTTTAAGTCATCTACATGGATACTCAGCAAATCACATTTACGATTCATAGAACCACCTCCACAATAATTCTGTTATCCAAATCTCGTACAGCGCGCGGAAAAGAACGAACACCTATATAATTCGGTGCGGGCTGTGATTTCCATTATTTTATTATGGTGATAGTTTCTCACCTATGTAGATCGGCATCAAAAAAATATATTAGCATTCAGAGGAGAAAGTTAGTGATTGAAATTTCGTAAGAAGATTCCGCCGCAAGAAAAACGCCTTTGTTTTAATGATGTCCACCCCCAGGTCCTGTATCATTTGTGACTCTCTCCCCTATTTCGCGATGATACAAAACGTACTGCCCATCTTTGAACTTCCTCGATGTACTCTGTCAATCCTATCTGGGAAGGATCCCATACCGCGCAGCAGTACTCCAAAACAGGAGACGGACAAGCGTAGTGTAGGCAGTCTCTCTAGTAGATCTGTTTCCTTTCAATAAAACTGTCTGATTTGCCTTCCCCAGAACATATTCTGTGTGTTCCTTCCAATTGAAGTTGTTTGTAATTGTAATTACTAGGTATTTACTTTACTTACGGCCTGTAGATTTGACTGATTTATCGTGTAACTGAAGTTTAGCGGTTTTGTTTTAGCACTCATGTGGATGACTTCACACTTCTCGTTATTTACGGCCAGTTGCCAATTTTCGCACCATACAGATGTCCTTTCTAAACAGTTTTGCAGTTTGTTTTGATCTTCTGATGACTTTACTGGTTGATAAACGATAGCGTCATCTGCAAACAATCCAAGATAACTGCACGGATTCTCTCATAAATCGTTCATATAGATGAGGAACGGCAAAGGGCCTATAACACTACATTGGGGATCGTCAGAAATCACTTCTGTTTTACTCGATGACTTTCCGGCAATTACTACGAACTGCCTCAATGACAGGAAATCTCGAATCCAGTAACATAACCGATGGTGAGACGATATTTTGTATAAGCACAAAATTACATTACAAGCCGATTGTGTGGTACAGTGTCAAAATCCTTCTAGGAATCTAGAACTACGGAATGAAATTGAAATCTCTTGTCAATAGCACCGAACGATTCGTGAGAGTAAATAGTTGTGTTCAGGTTAAACTCGAGACGAAAATAATCTATGTGACTGAAAACTGGTTCTTTCTGTGATAACCGGCAACCTACGACCTATATGATGACGTAAACAAAACGAAAAAGACATTCTACACTACTGGCCATTAAAATTGCTACACCACGAAGACGACGTGCTACAGACGCGAAATTTAACCGACGGGAAGAAGATGCTGTGATATGCAAATGATTAGCTTTTCAGAGCATTCACAAGGTTGGGGCCGGTGGCGACACCGACGATGTGCTGACATGAGGAAAGTTTCCAACCGATTTCTTATACACAAACAGTTGACCGGCGTTGCCCCTGGTGAAACGTTGTTGTGATGCCTCGTGTAAGGAGGAGAAATGCGTACCATCACGTTTCCGACTTTGATAAAGGTCAGATTGTAGCCTATCGCGATTGCGGTTTATCGTATCGCGACATTGCTGCTCGCGTTGGTCGAGATCCAATGACTGTTGGCGGAATATGGAATCGGTGGGTTCAGGAGGGTAATACGGAACGCCTTTCTCGATCCCAACGGCCTCGTATCACTAGCAATCGAGATGACAGGCATCTTATCCGCATGGCTGTAACCGATGGGGACAACAACCATCTGCACGAACAGTTCGACGAGGTTTGCAGCAGCATGGACTATCAGCTCGGAGACCATGGCTGTGTTACCCTTGACGCTGCATCACAGACAGGAGCGCAAGCGATGGTGTACTCAACGATGAACCTGGGTGCACGAATGGCAAAACGTCATTTTTCGGGTGAATCCAGGTTCTGTTTACAGCATCATGATCGTCGCATCCCTGTTCGGCACCGTCGCGGTGAACGCACATTGGAAGCGTGTATTCGTCATCGCCATACTGGCGTATCACCCGGCGTGATGGTATGGGGTGCCTTTGGTTACACGTCTCGGTCACCTCTTGTTCGCATTGACGGCACTTCGAACAGTGGACGTTACATTTCAGATGTGTTACGACCCGTGGCTCTACCCTTCATTCGATCCCTGCTAAACCCTACATTTCAGCAGGATAATGCACGACCGCATGTTGCAGGTCCTGTACGGGCCTTTCTAAATACAGAAAATGTTAGACTGCAGCCCTGACCAGCAAATTCTCCAGATCTCTCAACAATCTGAAAACGTCTGGTCAATGATGACCGAGCAACTGGCTCGTCACACTACGCCAGTCACTACTCTTCATGAACTGTGGTATCGTGTTGAAGCTGCATGGGCAGCTGTACCTGTACACGTCATCCAAGCTCTGTTTGGCTCAATGCCCAGGCGTATCAAGGCCGTTATTACGGCCAGAGGTGGTTGTTCTTGGTACTGATTTCTCAGGATCTATGCACCCAAATTGCGTGAAAATGTAATCACATATCAGTTCTAGTATAATATATTTGTCCAATGAATACCCGTTTATCATCTGCATTTCTTCTTGGTGTAGCAATTTTAATGGCCAGTAGTGTATCAGTATCAGTATCTACCAACAGGCAGTGAAATGTCTCTATGCAACTTCAGAGTTTTATTTTTTTCTAGATTTCGTGCTCCGGCACGTTTACATTGTATGACGTAATGCTAGACGATTTCATCGGCCCAGACAAGTTACTCAGCGCGGAAGGTTTTGCTTTGCAGTAATTTAGGAGATTCGAGTTGCCCAACTGAAGTATCAGGTTTGAGGGAGCAGGTTGAGGCGCGCGCCCCTTTGTAGTGCGGAGGCTCGCCTGCTTCTTTGTGGCCCTGGCTGCAGCGGCGGCGCGGCCACCCCCCGACCTGGTAAACACACGGCGCGGCCCTCGAGGCGGCGGCAAACACCACAGGCAAACACCGCCCGGCCACCCTCACTCCCGCCTCGGCCGTGCCGCTGCATAACCGCCTTATCATCTCCCGCTGTCTGGCCACGTATTTGTATTGCCCGGCTATCCACCGTGTGTGCGCTTCGTATCCTTGGAAGATTTTATACTTAACATGGCTCGGTTTTTTGTGATACGAAGCTGAAATCATCCAGAGACGTGAAGGTCTTCCACTTTCATTTGTGTCTCTTAGCTTGGCCAGATTAGGACCTTGACTGTCTCTCTCGGTCCTGTCAGTGTGCCAGGGCGGGCATAGAAACTCAAATCAGAATTATTTCAGTAACAAAATAAGCTTATTTACGGATTCTTCCGTTACTTTTTGCTAGAGCAATCCCACATTCGTGGTTGAATAACAAAATGCGTTTGTGCTTCCGATTTTTGTTTTTGTAACTAGTTTCCGAATTCAAAATTTTGAAAAACACAGCCCTCAATCGCGAACACAATTAATTTGTGACCTAGGTTTCGGTGTAACAAGGGACACCTTCTTCGGACAAAATTAAAACTAAAAGTTACAGCATAACGTACCAAAAAAATAGGAAAGCTGCGGTCATACCTGACAGCGTCAGATAGTCAGTATTAAAATAAAATGCAACAGAGGTGCAAGCCACTAGGGGCTGCCATGTGTCCTCTGCTACAGCCAACGCAAAACTGATGCTGTCAGGTATGACCGCAGCTTTCGTATTGTTTGGTACGTTATGCTGTAACTTTGTTTTAATTTTGTCCGACTAAGGTGTCCCTTGTGACACCGAAACCTAGGTCACAAATTGTGTTCGTGACTGAAGGATGTGTTTTTCAAAATTTTGCATTATACAACAGTCGCTGATTGACAGCCATGTTAAAAACCTTAAGTTTTCGAATTATTGGGCCATGTTCAGCAAACAACTGACTTGTGTACGCAACGGACAGTAGTTCTTAGGTAACCTAACATAAGCGAAGATACAATGCATTTGCACAATGTTGTGCATTAAACATGTTTTTAAACATTGTAAATTGCACACGCAGTCCACGATATTAAACACAATAAATAATTAAGATACACGATATTACAGTTTATATGATACACTTTGTAAGGTCGTGATATTTGTTGAGAACTATCTCAACACTGGTCAGGTAACGCAACAAACATGTTTTAAATTGAAACTTCCTGGCAGATTAAGATTGTGTGTCGCACCGAGATCGAACTCGGGACCTTTGCCTTTCGCGGGCATGTGCACTACCAACTGAGCTACCCAAGCACGACTCACGAACCGTCCTGATAGCTATAATTCCGCCAGTACCTCGTCTCCTACCTTCCAAACTTCACAGAAGCTCTGTTTTAAATTGTAAATTGCAGTGGACAATATTAAGCATAGTACATGATTAAAATACACAATATTATAGTTACCTTGTTGAAATTTGTGAGGTAAGGAATATGAAATTGTTTTAATTCTGTGTAACAGCATGTGTCATTGTGAGGTTCCGTGGGTATGTGGCTGGTTGAGTGCATCATGTGAAGCTTTAGTTACCTAACAACTAGAGCCCTTCGCGGGTGCTAGTCAGTTGTTTCCTGAAGATAAGCCAGAAACTCGTCAAAAATAAACAAAAATCAGTAGAACAAGAACAGTTTACATGGTATTCAACCATAAATAACAAAGTAACGTTTTTATTTTTTTCCATGTTAGAATTTTCAAGTGCTGCGTAACTCAATATAGGTGTAACACCTGACGTCTTCGTGTGTAGTGTTTTGCCTCTCTTCCATTTCTGTCGTTTTATGTTCTCGAAGTATTGTGCCTCCTTTACACGAAGGAATTCGCACAAAAAAAATAAATAAATAAATAAATAGAGGTGGAGCCCCTCCACGCCCACACCGGCATGATGGCCAACACAAAAGGTCTACTGCCATTTCTGCATAAGGGTTAGTATTCACTAAAGTGAGGTGTCGCAGGATGTGGGTGCTGCGATGTTTGCGTACGTCTGGTTAGGATTAACCATTAATACGCGCTCATCTGGAGATAGATTGGTCGAAATCTGACGAAGGGTAGCGGTTTGAAGGGCAGAGGAAAAAAAGTGCCAAGGCAAGAGCCAAGGGAAAAAAAACCTCTGCGAAAGTTAGGTCGGGCGGCAAGAGCAGTAGCGGTTGTCTTGCTGCCTGCGATAGGTTGTGCAAGGATAGGCTTTGTTAGTAGTGGGTATCATGCATGTCGATACCTTGATGTTGTGCGTTTGTGCTGCTCGGCGGCTGGCGCTGGGTGCTGGTACAGAGTCCTCGTTCAGCGTCCTGCAGCCTGCAACAGTTAGTTTTGTTATCGGTCTTGTGTCCGATGGTCGTATACCGGAGGCACAGTGTGAGGGAGTGTTGGCAGATTGTTCGTGCGTCTGTGGGCGAGCTCGTCGGTGTCCCTGCTGTGGCCTGTTGGTCGGCTCTAATAGCAGCTGGTGGTTGCCAGTCAGTGTTGCTGATATGCAGGGGCTTACCGACGTTTGTCGCTGTTTGCGTATGTTAGTTTACCATAGGTGGTTATGCCCTAGCTAGCAGTGTCTTTGGCCGCTTGTGTTTCGCACAGATGCAACACATCATTCATAGTGCTTAAGTTAGATTTCGTGACAGCTTACCGCCGGATGACAGACTGCTGTAGGCAATTGCAGCGCACTCCTTTTCTTATCGCTGGTTGTGATGCCGCTTAGTATTGCGCAAACGAAAATCTGTACTTTGCCTTGACTGTTTCAGAGCTTACAAGGCCAAAAAAAGCAGACAAAGCTATGGGCAAAGAAATGGTTAATGCGAATGTAGAGGAAGAAATTACTTAAGGAGTAGGCAGGCGATGGTTTTCGGAATTATTTGATAATGGATGAAACATGCTTCTCGGAGCTGCTGAGTGTCGTCAAACCACATTTGGCGAAACAGGAGTGAAATCACGTACGAAGCTGTAAGGTGCGAGGAGAGGTACGTTTTCTAGCCACTGCACAAGTTACGAGAACCTCAAATTCAATGCAGTCGTATCCCCACAATTATCTAAAATGAGTCCTGAACTACTAACGTGATTTATAGTTGCGTGAGGAAATACATCATGGTACAGCAAAACAAATGTTACGTATTGATCAGTTTGCCGTAAGAGATGTCCCCTATAAGATTAACTCAATTAGAAGCAGAAAGATTGCAAGTGTTGATGGAGCACATCACGTAATAAATACAGCAAGAGATAAGTAAGAAATGAAGCACTAAACGGCTTTTAGAACCGTAAAAGTGTCCTACACTTAGGTCTCCATAGCAGATGACGTGGCGATTGGCTGGATTTTTAACACTTGTTCAAAGAAGCAAGTATATTTTATGACTATAAGTCCATTGATTGCCTGTATGTCTGTTTTAAGGCATTGTTTCCGACGCGTATAGGAAATGTGAAATCTAAAAATTAATCTTAGTGTAATTCAGTTTTTAGATTTCATTTGGGGTAAGTATCTGAAAAACCGAAATACAGGAACGTGACACGACTTTTATTCCTGGAATATGTATCCTTTACGCCCTCTGTGTGCTATATGAAACCATTACGGATTCGTTAATAACTGAAATAAGGGCTTCATTTCTTGCATCTCTATTGCTGTACTCCCCACACGACTTACCCCACAGACATAAGCAGTTTTTAAATTTCTCTACAAACTCTCTCATTAACGTTTCGTCAGTCTCGCCCGTCTGACGTGTTAGCCATATTCCCACGCGCAGTGACAGAAGACGAACTTCGGCACAAGAGCGATACGTACGGCGCAATTTGCAATTCATTAGATAACAAGGTCAGGGGTCGACTGTCGGGTGGCCGTATCCAACATACCGTCTGACAACTTTCTCGATTGGCCAAAACTCCGATTCACGGCCAATTTTTCGTACGTTCGGCGGGTAACTGGTGTGTATGTAGGGTCCTTAGGGGTTCGCGTGACCAATGCTAGGAAGTGAAGACGACGAATCGTAATTCGAATGTGAGCAGCCAATCACATTACTGGTTCCCAAATTCCTATGCTTAGTAAATGAACTATTTATGACAATGAAGGTTAAATAAATTTCGTTGCTGCCTGTTTCACTTGCAACGATTTAATCTGTGCTACGAGGCTCCTAACTACCCACAACCACGCAAATCGTGACGTATTCGGGAAAAACGGCAATTTTTTTTGTGACAACTAGGATTATAAAATTGAACGTTTCTCATTGCCTACCGTCTAAAACACCCGTCTACGACCAACGATAGCGAACTGACAACGGTAGCACGCAACGGAAGAGGAGCCGACACCATAGGTGCTGGTTAGTAGACAGAACTGAAATAAGTCTCTGAATTTATAATGCCTTGTCTGTCTCCTTTCTCATGAAGAAAAAAAAAGAATGCCGCATTATTCTGACTTTGAGACTTCGTGTTCCATACATTTAGTAAGTAATTTTGCGAGTTCCTTTTGAATTAGATTTTCTAAAACTGCAATCATCTATATTGAAAACTCATCATAAAGGAAATTTCCTTTCTTCTGAGGCTGCGTAGGGAAATGGTGGGTGCTTGTCGGAGATTTGGACATTCGACTTTCGGAATGCCTCTGAGGCCGAAACACTTACCACGTTCGACCTACGGAAAAGATACGGTAAAAGGTAATCATCTCTCAGGAATCTCACTTGGGAATTAAAACAGAAAAATTAATGTCTTAGGGAAAGCGTATGCACTCACAACAATTTGATATTGTCCAGTTAGGCAGTCGTTCAATTTAATGGCGAAATGTTTATAAATACAGAATTCATTAATAAATTTACTGCTGGCCTGAGGACTTCTTGCGAAAGTTCGTTTGGAGTGGACGTTTATCGTGAAAAATTGAGTGTACCTCAAAGGTATGTGATGAAATCCCGTGGTTAAAAAAAAAGAGAATGCGAGAAAGTTAACAGTAACCTTACGTGTAAATACGTGCTGTGTTTTACACACGTGTAAATGAGATGCTTGACGGTTCCTGCAATGAAACTTGTCAAACAAATGCACTCAGGTGTATACATCGCATTACATAGGGTGGTCCAGTAGATACTGTATGTGATAATTATCATCTGACTGTTGTCAAGGGATGACTTATAAACCTTAGCACTCGGTAACTCTTTAAGTGTCAAACCAATAATGCAATGGTTTCGGAATTTCATGTCATGTCTCTCCAAAATTTTTCCCCTAGGCTTAACGTGGCTCACCTCACATTTGAACTGTGGCGTCGTGGTTAGGATAGCATTTTGAGCAATGCGATGAGAGCTTCTTAGGAGTCACAGTGGTTGAGAAACTGAATTCGCATTTTAACGGGACGGTGTTCATATATGGCTGTGGTTGTACCGATTTAGGGTTTAGGTGTGTTTTCATGAGCTACACCCTCTTCACTTAGCACAGTTTTCAGTGTTCCGTACTTCAGTCGGTGAAAACTGAACCGTCACAGGGTCACTTCATTGTCCGCCCGTCTCTCTGTCCGACTGTTAATTTTTTTTCCTTGGAAGCGGATAAACCTGTGCAGTTCAAAATGGTCTCATACTAAAGTCTATAGGTCCTGGGCAGTATTATCAAAACCTATTGGGGACTTCCCGTTGACGCAGAATTATGAAATTCGTCAAGGAGCAAGGTTTGACAGTACATCACAGAAAAAGTTTCTTTTGTCATTTGTTACCCGACGTCAAAGTTGATATTAAAACAATATTTCTGCATTCAGGCTGAGTCACAATGGTAGAAATCATACACCAGGCAAGAAATGACTTTATTGTTCTATTTATCCATCATATATCGAAGAGCGATTACTGCACGTAGATAAGGCGTTTCTAGCTGTATGTGAAACAAACATTCGCACACCGTACTCCGTTCATCGTAAGAATAACCTCATGTAAACATTACACTATGTATTCTTCCGCGTTCGCTGGAACCTCTTTGGATTTCGTTTCTTGTGGAACAGAAGCGAAAGTCTCGAGTACAGTCCAGTACGATGATGAGGATACGTTTTATGCTGTGCTGTTCGCGTACATAGACTCAGCGATAATGCCGGACAACAATAATTACTGGCCCGTTTAACTTGGACAGCACTGGCCGGCCGGCCACCCGGGCCAACTAACCTGCAGAGATATGAACAATTGCACGAAAGACGTAAAGAGAGACGAGCAGAGAACAATGCAGCTTTGAAGTCAGTTTTTAAACGGAAGGAAATATTGGTAAAACTATGGCGATACGCTTCTTAACGTGATGTGATGGAAAACATAACATGCTCTTGATCTTAGCTATCATAGTACGGTAATTAAAAACAAGAGCGATGAAAATTCCTGACTTTAACAAGGATAGTTTTTGTGTGTGGGCTATGTGCGGTCATTTCACCATGTAGTTGAATACTGAAGCCACTGAAGGTACTACAGTCAGCCGTCTGGTAATCTCTGAACTCCTTCCATATCGGACTCCGAGGAATACATTTCACTACTGCTACGTTGATAAGGAGGCGATCGGTGACAAAACCCCAAGCCACCAAAAAATCCATATTTCTTCCTCCTCTGTTCTGCATTTCGCCATCCTTCGGCAGTGGCGTGTCATAAAGTTTCGTGCGTTAGTTCCACTACATTTGGCAGCGTAAATGTCTTGTTATTTCTCGCGAAGAACCCCATAACTTGGCTCCAGATCAATTCTACTTAGTTCAGATTACAATGTTAATTAAGGTGACAACTGTAAAAATGCATCATTTTTACAGTGTGCTCGATGCCATGAACATTGTTTTCCATGTTTCTACGGCGCTTATTATATCTGGCTCGCGTGAGACCTCTGTCGTACAAAACAATGGGCATATTCAAACAAAGAGTATTTGATTTTTAACTTTCTCCAAAAAAATTTAACTGTGTAATGTTTTCTTAATTTCAAAATCTTTAACAATCTTGTATAAAATATCTATAATTAAGAACGTGTATTTGCAATGAAAACCAGAATTTTGCGTGCGATATGTAATTAGAAACTAGAATACGTGCTTTTGCCTTGAAATATGATGGTTAAGTACGAATTAATTACTATTTATTCTGTGAATTTCATTTTTAAAAGATTTAGGTATTCAAACAGGAAAAAAACTGTCTAGTATCGAACCGGCACTCGCCAGCACATCCGATTATCAACTAACCATGCTACGATTACGGCACGCATATAACATTAGAAAGTTGTCTCTTTAGTACACAGTGTTCCTCGAAAAACGTCTAAGCTGATTTTGCTCTGTAATGTTGTGAAAAACATTAAGAACAACTTGTTTCTAGGCATTAACGGTGTTCCACGCGCGTGTTTGACTACCAGGAAGCAGTGTCATCCGTTTTCACGGTGCATATGAACAGCGATCGCAGGGGGCACAAGTAGCGCTTACAGACTGTGACTGTACACGATTTTTGAAATAAAAATTATGTAGCTGAACTATGATTCAGAAAAACGTCGATGGCAGTTAATACATCAGAATGTCTTAAAGTTTCATGTACAGTGACACAGTAATAAGATATCTAATACGTAAGTTGGACCCACTTCAAAGAGCGTAAAACCTGTGTACGAGAGCTACGGCTGCTGACCAATCATCGCGTTTGCGTTTGCAAAATTTTGAAAAACACCGCCCTCATTCGCGAAGACAATTAATTTGTAACCTAGGTTTCGGTGTCACAAGGGACAGCTTCGGACAAAATTAAAACTAAGTGTTACAGCACGTCTGTTACATTTTATTTTGATTCTGACTACCTGACGCTGTCAGGTATGACCGCAGCTTTCGTATTTTTTGGTACGTTATGCTGTAACATTTAGTTTAAATTTTGTCCGAAGAAAGTGTCCCTTGTGACACTGAAACCTAGGTTACAAATTAATTGTGTTCGCGACTGAGGGCTGTGTTCAAAATTTTGTATTATACAACAGTCGCTGATTGACAGCCATGTTAAAAACCTTAAGCGGTTGTATTTGTTTGCATCAGGTTTATTCTTATAATGAGACACAGGACTTCAGTCGCCGTCTCGGCGTTCAGTAATCGCTCCTGGATATCTGCTGATTGATGAATTCTAAAACACGTCTTATGAGCATCATATCTCTTTATTTCAGCATTGCGACCTAGTCCGTCTGAATGGCGAACTATAGATTATTTTTATAACGGTCGCCGGCCTCCTGCATGACTGTCTCATTTATATTCTTAAAATTAAAATATTCTCGAAAGCCTTTGAATCCCTGGGACCGACATCTTGCAAGTATGAGTTTCGATAACATGCAAAACTGTTGGAGATTCTCGATTCCCGGAGTGGATGAATTGTGTGTATTTGAAGTTTGTGCAGAACCCTCAATGCGTGAGTCCTGCTCGCACGTGGCCTATTTTTTTCCCTTTTTTTACGCTACCTGCAAGTCTCTTTGGATGACAGCAAATGCTAAATAAAGTCTACTAGTTCAGTTGGCAAGACTCAGTGATCGCCAGGAGCACCTTCGAAAATGTCTGGCGCAGCTCGAGATGAAACGTTAAGAGCCTAAAAGTTTCTTCGACCACGGCCATACAGCCCGGAAGACTTATCAGCATCTATGAAATCTGGTCGTGAAACACTTCATTGTATGATAGTTGGGAAGACTGTGCCGACCAGATAGTACGCATCCGTCTCCACACCATCAATTTGGACTCTTAGCCGCCCATAACGAACAACCGTACAAACGCTCATACACCGTGATGAGCGAAGAAGTGGGTAAGAGAAACACTTAGAATCGCTTGGGATCCGTAGGGTCGGTTTCTCTTCACCGCCGCGTGCGGGATTTGTCAGGTAACTGATGATACTCCTACAATAGTTTTGCGGCTGATATCGTGTACGGATGTCTCGCGTCTCTCATCGCTGTCAAGGTTAACTGCAATGCTGTTCAGTATTTCGACAGCATCGGCGTATAACATCCGGCACTGCTCTCAACATTTCAGTGATAGGTTTGTCATTCAAAACGGTAACGCAGCATCACTTCGTGGCCGATTTTCGCCAGGTAGCGGGAATTGTCCGAATAAAATCGTCAAAAAGTTCCGGAAGACGTGAAATTGGTTGGGCATGTGTGAAATTCGTAGAAAGTTGGTGTGTCGTTCTCACTGGATGACCGCCGTGAGACAGTACGATCATGTCGAGCAGCAGCGTCTCGATCGGCCTGTGCCAACATAATACGAATAAACTTGGACGCGTGTTACAAAGTACAGAGTGCATTAACTTTATAGTGGACATTACTCAGCAGCAGGGTATGATTTTACACATCTACAGTTTAACAGAAACCGCCTTCATTGTGCTTATTCTTGTCATTTTATTTCACAGTAAAATATTTTTCTTTCTTTTCATAAGGCTTATCTTTTATTATCTGCTCACCTGGAATCCAAACCCGCACACTTTCGCATATAAGCGGGCGGTGGAAAATTTCTTTTGAGCCGTTTAAGTTCAAAGTCAGGGGCTCCTTTCTGCCATTTACTTGCGAGACTATCAACTCTACATCGGCGGCTGCGACGTATTAAACCTTGTTCCCTTGAGGACCTTCATAGTATATCAGTAGTATAATCAGATCTACTTTCTACAGGGCGAGTGCTTCGCTTATCTTGGAAAAACTTACTGATCTATTACTTGGCTTCCCTCGAATTTCGACGTTTCGTTGTGAAAACGTACAAAAAATTTGATTCAAAATATCGTCCACAACTTTCTCCCATCATTAGGGCAGCATACGAATCCCGCGGTGGAAGAACTGGGCGTCTTTTGGGGAGCTCCATGAATCGATGCAATTTTGCATTTGTCCATATGACATGAAATGCTGGTCAGCCAGGCCGTGTGCCATTGATCGAAAATGATGGTAGTCAGAGGGAGCAGTGTCTGGGGAATACAGCAGCTTAGGTACGGCTTTCCACTTCAGCAGTGTTCCCAAGACCGTTTTGACGGATCCTGCGACATACGGTCGAGCACTGCCATGCTGGAAAATCACCTTTTCATGTCTATTGATATATTGTGACCGTTTGTCTCTTAATGATCGGATCAGACGCGTCAACTGCTTTTGATAACGAAGTCCTGTGTATTTCTCCGCCGGTTTCAATAGCTTCGAAAACCATCTCTCTGCCACCGCTATGCTGCTCGTCGACGTCAAAATCATCGTCCTTGAAGCGTTCAAACAGTTGTTTCGCTAGTAGATGCATCAACATAGGTTTTACGCAGAATTTTATGAGCGTCAGCCTCTGATTCCTTAATGTTAAAGTAGAAAATTAAAACTACCCGCAAATGACGAGAACTGGCCTCGTAAGTAATATATTCAGTCGAGGATAGCTTTATGATGCAACCACATCTACATGTCCGTAATTACTCTGCAATTCACAATTAACTGCCTGGAAGACGGTTCATACAACCACCTTGACAAGTTATTTCTCTGCCGTTCCACTCTCGAATGGCACGTGGGTAAAACGAAACTGTAAATCTTTCTGTGTGAGCTCTGATTTCTCTTATCATGATGATCATTTCTCCCTATGTAGAGGAGTGCAAAAAATAACTTCGCATTCGGAGGAGAAAGGTGGTGATTGAAATTTCATGAGAAGATCCTGCCGTAACAAAAAAGCTTTTGTTTTAATGACTGCCACTCCAGTTCGCGTATCATATCCATGGCACTCTCTCTCTCTCTCTCTCTCTCTCTCTCTCTCTCTCTCTCTCTCTCCCTCTCCTGTTTCGCGATTATGGAAAAGGAGCTGCCCGACCTCAGTCAGTCCCATCTGTTGCTGCTCCCACACAGTACAGCAATTCTCCGGCTTGTTTCGGTCGAAGAAATCCGTATAGAAGCTGTAAGAGTATTCATTGTCTCGCGCAAAGCCCTGAAAAAGCAATTTGCCTGTGGCTGAGAGAAATGCCATAAAACGCCTGAATGAGGACATAGTGTTACCATTCTCTCCGCCGACAAGGGAAATGCAACGGTTGTTTTGAATGTGACTGACTATTGCAGTAAGATTAACGACTTATTAGATCCACAAACGCATAAGAAACTAAGTAAAGACCACACTGACAAATCTTAGAAATGTTACGCAGTTGATATCGAACAGGGCGTTCGGAAAAGTCTGTTCAATTAAATTGCGCTAGCATAAAGACTTCACGGATTGCCGAAGGTACACAAAGAACATGTTCCTCTAAGACCTATAGTGAGCGCTATTGGATCGGCCACCTATTTAGTTACCAACTTCTTGACAATATTATTACCACCGTATGTGAGCCGATCGGATCCGTATATCAAGAATTCGGCACTTTTTGTCAGTAAATTAAACGGCACAGTGTACAGCTGGAGGACATATTAGTTAGTTTTGATGTGGTGTCGCTATTCACTGTAGTTCCACTCAACGAAATGTTGCAACATATGGGTCGGATTTTTCCTCCCGACGTTGCAGAACTGTTCAAATATTGCCTCACAACCACGTATTTCAAATGGAACGAAGAGTTCTTTGAACAGATGGATGGTGTCGCTATGGGGAGCCCCTTACGACCGGTTATAGCGAACTTCTTTATGGAAAAATTAGAGGATCAGGCACTGGAAATTGCGAACCAGAAACCGGGTATCTGCTTCCGCTATGTGGATGATACGTTTGTTCTGTGGCAGCACGGCAGGGAGGAACTGGTTTTCACAAACGTCTGAATGGGATCAATCCGTAGATTCAGTTTACCAAGGAGGAGGAGGCAGGGGGAAGATTCAATTTTCTTCATGTGCTAGTTTTTCAAGAAAGAAAATGGTAGCTTGGGCCACACGGTTTATCCAAAACCCACGCACACAGAGAGTTACGTACACCTGGGTTTCGAACCACCACCCACAACTAAAGCAAGGCTTCATAAGAACGTTGGCGGATAGAGCTAAGAAAATCTACGAACCAGAGCTGTACTATGCAAAATTAAAACATCTCACCAAAGCATTGCTCAAGAATGGTTACTCGTTTACTGAGGTGAAAAGAGCGTTAAGACCGCGTAGAAATTATAGCGATTCTCAAGCGCCGGTGAAATCTAAAGTTTTCCTGCCATTCATTAAGGACGTGACTGACCGCCTAGGAAATATCCTGAAAAAGCGGAACATCGCGGTGATCTACATACATACACACACGGAAGATACAAGATCACCTAAAATCGGCCAAGGATGCTCGCCAATTGCAGGAAAAAGGTGAAATTTGTAGGATTTCGTGTAGTTGGGGGGGGGGGGGGGGGGAGGTTTACGTGTGCACTACAAAAAGAACTGTCAAAAAACGACTCTAAGAGCACAAGGGTAATTGCAGAAGAGGGGAGATAAACTATTGCGGAACATGCCTTTCTGCCAGGAGACCACCACATACATTTTGATAGGACTCAAGTACTGGCAGCCACAAGCGGATACCATGAAAGGCTATACAGAAAGGCCATAGAGATCGCGAAACATCCCAGGAATTTCAGTAGGAAGGAGGAGGGCGTGAAGTTGAATGAAATTTGGATTGCTTTGTTGAAGATGGTGTGTACCGGACTCGACCATGGGATGACAACGGCAAATGGTGCTCGCATATTCAAAACACGAGATGTCACGCCACTGTGCGGAAGCGGAACTTTGCCTTAGTCAGTAGCGAGCCAGGACGTGAATCGGACATTAAACAAAGCTACGATCCCCCTTGAGAATGTCCATCGCAGATGGGGACGAAACGTCGGTTTTAAAGTGAAATCCATTCGACCACGGCATAATGGTCCGGAACATTTTATAGACTGTGACATTTCCGTCCGTGAAAGTTTACATTTTATATTTGTGTGTGTGTGTGTGTGTGTGTGTGTGTGTGTGTGTGTGTGAGAAAGAAAGCCGGACAAGGAATATGAAGTGAACTATTTGTTGTGGCAGATTGGCAACTGCGAACGGTTCGGACTTGACTTTGAGCGCTCGGATTGGAGGAAACCAGCTCCAGTGCCTGAAGTGTCAACTATCAAGTAATTTTAATCGCACTATAGTCGAGCAGTTGCGGTGTTGCAGACACAATGCGTCAGTGCAACGGTCGCAGATGCAGGTGGAGTCGCGACAGGGGGCGGCCCGTGTTCGACGCCTGTCGCCTGTGTGAGCTGCCATCGCCTCCGTTCCTGATAGCGGCGCCACGCCTGGCCGGTGCTTAATCACCGCCGTAACGGTCCGCAGATAAAGTCCTCACGTTTGAATGCCAGCAGGCAGCAGCCCGCGCCGGCCGCCGAACTGCCTCTCTCGCTCCGACCCTGCAGGGCTACTCTGCGAGGACTGCAGAATGACAGCGAAGAGCGCCCGGCCCGGTTACGTCAACACAGGATTGGTGCGGAAGTTCGTAGCGGTTTTTTTTTTTTTCACAACGTACGCAACAGATACATCCAACAGAGACTTCAGTCATCAATAATACAGAGGGGACGAAAAAAATGTATCCACTGTTTAAAAGTCCATAACTGGCAAACTAATTGACGGAGTTGTCTCATCTTTGGTAGTGTAATAGTTTGTAGTTCCGGCAATCGCCACACAAGCGTTGTATTGCGTTGCTTTGTTGTCAGATGACAGTCGCCAGATAGTGTTTTGTTCTTAGTTGCATCTAATTACTCGAGTAAACATGGCTGGCGCAAGGCTTACATTCGATGAAAGGAACTTAGTTTTGAAGTGGTATTTTAAGTACGAAAACATTAATGACGTTCAGTGGTAATGGCGAAATGAGTATCAAACAGAGCCACCGACACGTTTAACGATTCGTCGCATTAGAGACAAATTTGAAGCCGGAGGCTGTGTTAAAGATGTACACAAACAACGATCTGGACGACCTGTAACAGTAACAAATCCAGCTAATTCCCGTCGTGTGTTACAATAATTCACTCGCTCACAACATAAGTATGAGACAGTGTGTCCGTGAAACTGGAGCGAGTCGCTCAAGTGTTCGGCGAATTTTGAAGACAGCAAAGTGGAAGTGCTACATCCCACGTTTGCTACAAGCAATGAAAGAGGACGAACCAGATCGTAGAATGTAGTACTGCGAGTGGTTTACTGACATGGTGCGCAACGATGAAGAATTTGCAGAGATGATTGTGTGGTCTGATGAGGCACAGTTCAAACTCAATGGTACAGTAAATCGCCACAATTGAATCTACTGGGCCACCGAAAATCCGAACGTCCATGTAGACAAAGCCGTGAATTTGCCAGGAGTAAATGTGTGGTGTGGGTTGTCTTACCGGGGCCTTGATTGGGCCATTTTCTTCTTTAACGGCACAGTTACCGGTGAGATGTACCTTCAGAAGCTTCAGACATTCATTTTACCTGCCACCCGAGACTTGTATGGAGACGGAAGAGTTTAATTTTAACAAGTTGGTGCCCCAGCCCACTACCAAAATCGTGTTAGGGCGTATCTCGACGAAAATCTACCAGGAAGATGGATAGGCCGTAGAGGTGCTGTGGAGTATCCACCACGTTGTAGAGGTGCTGGGGAGTATCCATCACGTTCCCCAGACTTAACTCCTCTGGACTTTTACCTGTGGGGACGTCGTGTATACACAAATTGGACGAACTTCGAGAATCCATCGTACATTCATGTGCAAATATCCAACTGAACACGTTGCAGTCAGTAGTTCGGGCTGCAGTTCGGCGGCATCGTTTGTGTGTGAATTTTAATGGAGACCATTTTGAACACCTACAGTGATATCTCCAAGTAGGACTTTAAGCTACACTTTCACCAAAAAATGAGACAACTCCGTCAATTAGTTTGCAAGTTATGGACTTTTAAACAGTGGATACATCTTTTTGGACCCCTCTGTATATTGCAGTGCCAGTGTTCTGAAGTGCGTTGCATTGTTCCACCGGAAAAGGATGCATGTCAGAAGGAACAGGAGCTGCGGTGACTACAGCCGTTATAAAATACATGAAATGGATACGCACTTGCCAATATGGACAACCTTCAGCTGTATAGTGGATTGATGACAATGAAAATTTGTGCCAGGCAGGGATTCGAATCCGGATTTCCCGCTTATCGCGAGCGGTAGCCTTATTACGTGCTAACCGAGCATAACCCACTGCCAGGCCCAAACATTCATATGTCGCCAACTATGTGTCTACAACCTGCACTTGTATATTTATTATGTATATTCCGATGCAGACATTGAGTCACTTGCCTAGTGTCGGCGGATAAATACGAGATTGCTGTGCCCTTGAAATCCGGGTTCTAGTCGTTGTCCGTATTCGCAAGTGCGAATACATTTCACGTATTTCATAGCGGCTTTAGTCGCCGCAGTACCTTGTACTACGTCGCACTCCTGAACAACACAGCCACTGCAGTATCGTATTTATACGTAGAAGCGACTTTCAATTAAAATGGCTATCCTGTACGGAAATATACATGATCAGTGTCAGAGCGCAGGCGCTACGGTCGCAGGTTCGAATCCTGCCTCGGGCATGGCTGTGTGTGATGTCCTTAGGTTAGTAAGGTTTAATTAGTTCTAAGTTCTAGGCCAC